>NW_025793993.1:1988-15633 GCF_021613505.1 Equus quagga | reverse complement strand
ATTATTATTAGTCATGTTGTAGGTAGACCACTTCAGCCCTAGTACCCTTCCCCCACCCCCTTTCTCCTGGCAACCACCGATCAGTTCTCTTTGTCCATACGTTAACTACCACCTATGAGTGGAGTCATGCCGAGTTTGTCTTTCTCTGTCTGGCTTATTTCTCTCAACATAATACTGTCAAGGTCTATCCATGTTGTTGTGAATGGGACAACTTTGTCTTTTTTATGGCTGAGTAGTATTCCATTGTATAAATATACCACAACTTCTTTATCCAATCATCAGTTGCTGGGCACTTAGGTTGGTTCCATGACTTGGCTATTGTGAATAATGCTGCAATGAAGATAGGGGTGCATAGAGCTTCTGAAATTGATGATTTCAGGTTCTTAGGATATATACCCAGTAGTGGGATGGCTGGGTCATAAGGTATTTCTATTCTTAAGTTTTTGAGGAATCTCCATACTGTTTTCCATAGTGGCTGCACCAGTTTGCATTCCCACCAACAGTGTATGAGGATTCCCTTTTCTCCACAGCCTCTCCAACATTTGTCACTCTTGGTTTTGGATATTTTTGCCATTCTAACAGGTGTAAGGTGATATCTTAGTGTAGTTTTGATTTGCATTTCCCTGATGATTAGTGATGATGAGCACCTTTTCATGTGTCTATTGGCCATCTGTATATCTTCTTTGGAGAAATGTCTGTTCATGTCCCCTGCCCATTTTGTAATTGGGTTGTTTGATTTTTTATTGTTGAGTTGTGTGAGTTCTTTGTATATTATGGAGATTAACCCTTTGTCGGATAAATAACTTGTGAATATTTTTTCCCACTTAGTGGGCTGTTTTTTTGTTTCAATCCTGTTTTCCCTTGCCTTGAAGAAGCTCTTTAGCCTGATGAAGTCCCATTTGTTTATCCTTTCTATTGTTTCCCTCATGTGAGGGGTTATGGTGTCTGAAAAAATTCTTTTGAAGCTGATGTCAAAGAGTGTGCTGCCAATATTCTCTTCTAGCAGACTTATTGTTTCAGGCCTAATTTTTAGGTCTTTGATCCATTTTGAGTTTATTTTAGTAAATGGTGAAAAAGAATGGTTGATTTTCATTCTTTTCCATGTGGCTGTCCAGTTTTCCCAGCACCATTTGTTGAACAGACTTTCTTTCCTCCATTGTAGGCCCTCAGCTCCTTTGTCAAAGATTAGCTGTCCATAGATGTGTGGTTTTATTTCTGGGCTTTCAATTCTGTTCCATTGATCTGTGCATCTGTTTTTGTACCAGTACCATGCTGTTTTGATTACTGTGGCTTTGTAGTATGTTTTGAAGTCAGGGATTGTGATGCCTCCAGCTTTGTTCTTCTGTCTCAGGATTGCTTTAGCAATTCGGGGTCTTTTGCTGCCCCATATGAATTTTTGGATTCTTTGTTCAATTTCTGTAAAGAATGACATTGGAATTCTGATTGGGATAGCATTGATCTGTATATTGCTTTAGGTAGTATGGACATTTTAACTATGTTTATTCTTCCAATCCATGTGCATGGAATATCTTTCCATCTCTTTATGTTGTCGTCTATTTCTTTCAAGAAGGTCTTGTAGTTTTTGTTGTATAGATCTTTCACTTCCTTGGTTAAATTTATCCCAAGGTATTTTATTCTTTTTGTTGCAATCGTGAATAGGATTGAGTTCCTGAGATCTTTTTCTGTTAGTTCATTGTTAGCATATAGAAATGCTACTGATTTATGTGTGTTGATTTTATACCCTGCACCTTTGCTGTAGTTGTTGATTGTTTCTAATAGTTTTTGTATGTATTCTTTGGGGTTTTCTATATATAAGATCACGTCCTCTGCAAACAGCGAGAGTTTTACTTCTTTGTTGCCTATTTGGATTCCTTTTATTTCTTTTTCCTGCCAAATAGCTCTGGCCAACACCTCCAGTACTATGTTGAATAGGAGTGGTGAAAGTGGTAGCACCCTTGTCTTGTTCCTGTTCTGAGAGGGGTGGGTTTCAGTTTTTGTCCATTGAGTATGATGTTGGCTGTGGGTTTGTCATATATGGCCTTTATTATGTTGAGGTACTTTCCTTCTATACGTATTTTATTGAGGGTTTTTATCATAAATGGATGTTGGATCTTGTCGAATGCTTTTTCTGCATCTATTGAGAAGATCATGTGGTTTTTGTTTCTCATATTGTTAATGTAGTGAATCACGTTGATTGACTTGCGGATGTTGAACCATCCCTGTGTCCCTGGTATAAATCCCACTTGATCATGGTGCATAATCTTTTTGATATATTGCTGTATTCGGTTTGCCAAAATTTTGTTGAGGATTTTTGCATCTATGTTCATCAGTGATATTGGTCTGTAGTTTTCCTTCTTTGTGTTGTCCTTGTCAGGTTTGGGGATCAGGGTGATGTTGGCTTCATAGAATGTATTAGGGAGTGCTCCATCTTCCTCTATTTTCTGGAACAGTTTGAGAAGGATAGGTATTAAATCTTCTTTGAATGTTTGGTAGAATTCTCCAGAGAAGCCGTCTGGTCCTGGACTCTTATTTTTGGGGAGGTTTTTGATTACTGTTTCTATTTCTTTACTTGTGATTGGTCTATTCATATTCTCTATTTCTTACTGATTCAGTTTGGGTAGGTTGTATGAGTCTAGGAATTTATCCATTTCTTCTAGGTTGTTCAATTTGTTGGCATATAGTTTTTCATAGTATTCTCTTATGATCCTTTGTATTTCTTCAGTATCTGTTGTGATTTCTCCTCTCTCATTTCTAATTTTATTTATTTGAGACTTCTCTCTTTTTTTTTAGTGAGTGTGGCTAAGGGTTTGTTGATTTTGTTAATTTTTTCGAAGAACCAACTCTTTGTTTCATTGATCCTTTCTATTGTCTTTTTCGTTTCAATATCATTTATTTCTGCTCTAATTTTTATTATTTCCCTCTTTCTACTGACTTTGGGCATTGTTTGTTCTTCTTTTTCTAATTCTGTTAGGTGTCGTTTGAGGTTGTTTATGTAATATTTTTCTTGCTTATTGAGGTGAGCCTGTATTGCAATGAATTTTCCTCTTAGGGCTGCCTTTGCTGTGTCCCAAATAATTTGGAACGGTGTGATTTCATTTTCATTTGTCTCCTGATAATATTTGATTTCTTCTTTAATTTCTTCAATAATCCATTGTTTGTTCAGTAGCATGTTGTTTAGTCTCCACATTTTTGGCCCTTTCCCAGCTTCATTCTTGTAGTTGATTTCTAGTTTCATAGCATTGTGATCAGAAAAGATGCTTAATATTATTTCAACCCTCTTGAACTTATTGATGCTTGCTTTGTTTCCCAAGATATGGTCTATCCTTTAGAATGTTCCACGCAAGCTTGAGAAGAATGTGTAACCTGCTGTTTTTGGATGAAGTGTCCTATATATATCTATTAGGTCCATCTGATCTAATTTTTCATTTAATTCTATTATTTCCTTGTTGATTTTCTGTCTGGATGATCATTCCATTGGTGTTAATGGGGTGTTGAGGTCCCCTACTATTATTGTATTACTGTTGATGTCTCCTTTTAGTTTTGTTAAGAGTTTCTTCACGAATTTTGGTGCTCCTGTGTTAGGTGCGTGTATATTTATGACTGTTATGTCATCTTGGTGGAGCGTCCCTTTTATCATTATATACTGCCCCTCTTTGTCTTTCGTTACCTGTTTTGCTTTGAAGTCTACTTTGTCTGATATAAGTATGGCAACACCTGCTTTCTTTTGTTCATTATTGGCTTGGAGTATTGTCTTCCACCCCTTCACTCTGAGTCTGTGTTTGTCTTTGGGGTTGAGGTGTGTTTCCTGGAGGCAGCATATTGTTGGATCTTGTTGTTTGATCCATTCTGTCACTCTGTGCCTTTTGATTGGAGAGTTCAATCCATTCACGTTTAGTGTGATTATTGAAACGTGGGGGTCTACTGTTGCAATTTTATCACTTGCTTTCCGGTTCTTTTGCATTTTATCCTGATGGAGAGCTGTTACTTTGTATTATTCCTTCTGCTTATCTCCTTTGTTCTGGATTTTATAACCCCTTTCCTTTTTTTGATTTTTCAGGAATGAGTTTCTTCCTGAGCAATTCTTGAAGAGGAGGTTTTGTGGTGATGAACTCCCTTACCTTTTGTTTATCTGGGAAAGTTTTTATTTCTCCATTGTAGTTGAAGGATATTTTTGCTGGGTAGAGTATTCTTGGCTGCAAGTTTTTGTCCTTCAGAGTTTTGAATATTTCATTCCAATCTCTTCTAGCCTGTAAGGCCTCTCTTGAGAAATCTGCTGATAGCCTTATGGGGTTTCCTTTATAAGTTATTTTCTTCTGCCTGTCTGCCCTTAGTATTTTCTCTTTGTCATTGACTTTTGCTAGTTTCACTACTATATGTCTTGGGGTTGGTCTTCTTGCGTTAATAAAGCTTGGAGATCTATTGACTTCTGTGACATGAAGTTCCATCTCTCTTCCCAAGTTTGGAAAGTTCTCAGCTATTATTTCTTTGAACAAGCCTTCTGCCCCTTTCTCCCTCTCTTCTCTCTCTGGTATACCTATAATCCTTATGTTGCATCTCCTAATTGAGTCGGATAATTCTTGGAGAGTTTCTTCATTTCTTTTTAGTCTTAATTCTCTCTCCTCCTCTGCCTGCAGCATTTCTATATTCCTATCCTCCAAATTGCTAATTCTGTCCTCCATATTATCGATCCTACTGTTCAGAGAGTCCAGATTTTTCTTAATCTCCTCCATTGTGTTCTTCATCTCCAGTATTTCTAATTGGTTCTTCTTTATGGCGTCAAGCTATTTTGTGACATAGCTCCTGAACTCGTTGAGTTGTCTATCTGAATTCTCTTTTAGGTCGTTGAGTGTTTTCATAGTGGCAGTTTTGAAATCATCGTCATTTAGGTTGTAGATTTCATTGTCTTTGGGATTGTTTTCTGGATGCTTATCATTTTCCTTCTGTTCTGGAGATTTAATATATTTTTTCATACTGCTTGATGGTGTGGGTTTGTGCCTCCGCCTAGAGATAGAGTTTAGTCGCTGTTTCCACTTGTTGCAACTGGTGTGTGTGAGGGGGCAGCTGTTTAGACTGCCCCAACCAGGAACCCTGTCAGCTGTTACTGACTGGGTCTGGACCCCTCCTCGTAGTCACAGTGGTCCTGTGGGGTCCCTTGTCGGTTGTGGGGGCTATCGCAAGGGGGCCTCAGGCTGCTGGTGCCTACTGCGGCAGCCCACCTAGACGCGCTCCCTCCTTGTGGTCTACAGCAGTGTTGTGGGCTTTCCCATCAGCCAGGAGCAGGATCACCTATAATCTCTGATTTGTCCCTAACGGAGCCCACCAGATCACACTTGTCCACCATAAGTCCCAGCAGAGCTATGGGTATCTTCTGCAGTCTGTCATTAGCTCACTTAGCTGTGCTGCTTTCGCCCCAGGGCCTTCCCGCCTTGTGATTGCCAGTTAGGACCTCTCCACTAGTGCTGTGCAGAGGCTTTCACTGAGGCTGCTGCAAGAACCTGGAGTTCCCCCGTGGGCTACGTAGTCATTTCACCGGAGCTCTACTCTGCCCCACTTTACTCTCACAGGATCTCTGGGAGCCCCTTGCCTCGTCTGGGACACGGCCAGAGTCCGTAGGCCTGGTGGTGGCTTGTAAGCTGCTGCCTTGTGGGGAATTCTGCTCTAGGGAGCTTCCTGGTGTTCCGAATGCTGTGCGGGGCCTCCCTACCAGTGGCGAGCAGAGGCTCTCCCTGCTGGGGGGCTGTGGGACCCTAGAGCAACCCCCCAGGCTGCAGAGCTGGGTGTTGGAGCTCCATCCAGTCCCCAGGTGCATCCATGGGAAGTCTGGGCACCCCCTGTACTGACCTGTGTGCAGGAGACCCTGAGCCCAGCACCAGCTTGCGGCCTGGAGCTGCCCCAGGGGATCCGCCCACCTGGAGCTTTCCTTTTTCCTGGATTCTGGGCGTGGCCTCCCTGCTAATGGCGAGCAGAGGCTTTCCCTGCCAGGGAGATGCGGGACCCCAGAGCCTTCCCCCACGCCACAGAGCCAGGCGCTGGAGCTCCAAACATGTCCCCAAGCACGTCTATGGGAAGTCAGGGTGTCCCCTGTACCGAGCTGTGCACCAGAGACCGTGAGCTCAGTGGTAGCTTGCGGTCTGGTGCTGTGCCGGGCCCGCCAGGAGCTTCTCTTTCTTCTGGCTTCTGGGTGGGGCCTCCCTGCTAATGGCGAGTGGAAGCCTTCCCTGTCAGTGGGTGCGGGGCCCTGGGATTTCCCCCGGGCCTAGGTGCGATTGCGGGGGCTTGGGTAGCGGTGTTGTCACCTGTTTCCACCGTCGCTCCGCTGGTGAGTGCACACTCCTGCCCTTGGTGTCTGGTGATGCTATGGTGGAGTCCGTTGGAAGAGAGCGTCCTGCAGGAACTAGGCTGTCTGGGGGTCGGGAGTTGGGGGTTGGAAGCTTTCACCTATTTCCACCTCCTCCCGGGGGGGAAGTCTGTCTGTGTTCCGATGTGTAGTAGCACGAGACTTTTAGGCATCTTGAGATGCTATCTGGATATCCTTTGTTAGTCGGTGAATGTCCAATTAATTGTAGATTGGATGGGGAGAGACAAAGAAGACCTCTCACTCCGCCATCTTGGTCCCGCCTTCCAACATGTCACTTCTTATGAGTTGTGTGGACTTGGGCAAGTCATTCAACTTCTCTGAGCTTTTGTAGTAGATATATAGGCTAGAGATGGCAATACCAGATAGTAGGATAATTGATGTAAAAGCCTGAATGAAGCATAATATGTGGCCCATGGTAGACTTTTAAAAATGTTATTTCCAGTTTTAAATTAGATAGGCATCACTGTGGTGACTGAGCAAGTCATTGGAATGACTTTTCCCAGGGTTCATATGCAAAGAAAACTGGGTCAACGCAGAGGAGGAGCAGGCCGTGGAGAAGGGAGGTGAGTGAGAGGAGGCAGAGGGAAGGCGGTTGTGAGTGCATAAGGAGCCTGTCTCTGGTTTAGAACTGTCTCTGACTTGCTGTGTGATCTTGGGCACCTGTTTAAGTGCTCTGAGATGTCGTTTCCTCATCTGTGAAATATGGACGTTGAAATGAAACAACGCGTGCAAAGCTTGTTCTGGTGCTGGTTCATGGGAGTAGTTCACCTTATTGGTCAACACAACCGCTGAGTGAAATGATGCCCCTGTCCTCGGCCCCAGGACGGGGGAGAACAATGAGGAGGAGGTCTAGTCCTCTATCCCCTCCTCCGCTAAGAGGTCTGAAGTTTGAAACCCAGAGACCAGGGTTTGTGGGCCCTTGAATTGGCCAATCCCCCCAGTCAGCTAGATAAGCTGGACCGTTGGGTTGGGGAGATAACGGCCAGGATGGTTACTTCACAATCAGGGCCCTGAAGTGACCTCTCTGATACTTCTCCATTTGTAGGTCCCCTGGGAGAGCAGAGGAGAGGAAGGAATCCAGGCCTTTTCACCCTTTGAGTTACCTGTTCCTGGTGCCCTGAGAACTGGGGGACTGGGCTGGAATCTGAGGAAAACCAGGAGGTCACAGAGTTGAGTCCTCCATCCTAACAAGTCCACTAGCTCTTGGCAGTGATATCAAGGTAAGTCACTGCTTAGCACTTGCTAGTCTCTCCTTGGAGTGCACTGAATTTGGCTGGAGCTTGGTTGATGGAAGTTTTGATATTTTTGCATTTAATTTGACTTTTAAGAAAGATTGCATTGAAATATTATTTGCCTTGACTACTGAATTCTGTAGTGTTCCCTTCAATGTTGCACTCGAGATGAATGCATCACTCACTTCCCCCTAGTCCTGACCCTGTGGGGGTAGACAGCTGGAGGGAGATGGAGAGTGGGGTGGGGTGGGGAAGCTGGTCCACCAATGTTTGAAGGACTCTGCATGAAGCTTTCCATTCAAGTTGATGCCGCCTTGCCAGAAGATATGACCTGAGGTTGGACAAAATGGGACATTCTAGATCAGTGATACTCAGCTGGGGCCATTTTGCTCCCCAGAGGACAGTTGGAAATGTATGGAGACAATTTTGATAGTGACGACTGGGAGAGGTGTTATTGGCATCTAATTGGTAGAGACTGGGGATGCTGCTAAACTTCTTACAATGCACAGGGCAGCCCCCCAAGAAAGAATGGACTCCAAATAGTAAGAGTGCAAAGGTTGAGCATCTTGATCTAGATCCTCAGTGCAGAAGAAAGAGCATATGTCTTTCACACATTAAAGGTGAGAAAGGGAGGGAGAGGGAGAAGGAGAGTGAAGAAAGGATGGAGGGAGGGGGAGACAGAGAGACAGAGGTTGTACAGACAAAAAGACCTCAAAATCCTGGTTGACCTGCTTGCAGTGAAATCTCAGCCAGTCCCTTTCCCTCTTTGAATCTCACTTTTCATGTCTGTGAAGTAGGGATAATCACATGTCCTCATCGGAATGAGATGAAAGTCAAGATTCAGGGACATGATGCATATAAAGTACTTGTTCTAGATAAGGGCCAAGGCGGGCTGAGGCTCCCTTCACCTCCTCCCTCCTCCTGTCATGGTCTCCCCGATCCCTGGATTCTCCACTCTATTTGTTGGGATATGTACCAAAGGGAGGCTGCTCCCGGGGTTAAGGAGTATTGTTCAGACTGGGGCCATTTAGGGGCAATAATAAGAACTTTGCCTTGACAATATACATCTGGGGTCTTCTCAAGCACACCAGGGTGGGTGGCAGTAGATCCCAGGAGGCAGGTCCCTGCAGTCATAGTAGACAATAGGGTTCAGGGAGGAGAGTATTGAGCAAACCCCTGATCAGCTCCAATGCCCTGCACCCCACACTGAGTCTCTTCCCACTTCCCCAAAAGCCCAGTATAAGGGTTGCCTCTGGGGCCCAGCAGCCAGAGACACTGGCACCAGAGCCTCAGACTCTCAGAAGGTGAGTGCTCCCCTGGCTGCCCATGGAGGAGGGGTCCAGGGCTTGGGAGGAAGCAGGACCTATCTGGCAAACACCTCAGAGGTCTGTCCTTCAGATCATAATGGCTACTCTCCTCCCCTCTTCTTCTCCACTGTGAGTGAAATTGGCCCTGGTCCTGAGCAGACCTGTTCTTACAGGGTCTGGGCTAAGTGTTGTTCCAGTGAGCAGTGATGGAGTTCTCAGGAATAAAGGGACTTTTCACCTTGAGCCGACACCCTCACGTCCTTTCCCTGATTCTCCAGCTCAGGGTCTGTTCATTGGAGGAGAAGCAAGCTCTCTACTTGGCCCTTTAATAAACCAGTTAAACAAACTCTTCTTCTTTGCCGTGTGACAGGGCCTTTGCAGACACACTGGACAACCCAGGGAGGCAAGGTGGAGCTGTGTCCCTGTCACAAGACTGAGTAGATATGAAAAGCCCTCTGCTCCTGCCCCTTCTCCTGCTGGGGACAGTTGCTGCTCTTCATCTGAGTAAGTCTTCCCCTTCTCGTCTCGTCTATATTTCTCTTTTCTGCACTGTTTCTGCACTCATGGGGCCGAGGCCACAGCCTCCCCTCTTCAGTTGACCCAGCTCATCTCTGCTGAGATTTCTTCTGGACTCACACTGTGACCTGAACTTTCTATCAGGGCTCCTTCAGAAAGAAAAACCACCCACTTGTGTAGGTGAAGGGCTTCTCACAGGTGCTTCCTCCCACCCCCAAAATACACACCTGTGGTGTCAACCAGAAGTCAGGTTCTCATCCCTTTGTGCATATGACCCAAGAGTTCTAGCCTAACTCTATGCCTCCGAGATTGTTAAAGTCTTGGCGCCAGGTGGCGTCCATAGGAAGGCTTGAGTGGGATGAGAGCTGTCCATGGTCCTGGAAGAAAGGGACCTCCGCCCCCGCCCCCCACTGAAGGCAAGTTACCTCTTCTTTTCAGAGAATGATGACCCCAATTTGGACATCCGAAAGACACAGGCAGACCTGATCCAGGATGTGGAAGCTTCAGGGGAGCAGAAGGGAGAGTTGGACCTGACAGAGGAGGTGATTCAGTCAGAAGGAGAGGAGGCTGAGGCTTCCACCAATCAAGACACATTTGAGGATGAGCAGGCCGTGGAGTCGGACCCAGCGGCCCTAGGCGAAGACTTGCAGTGCCCCAGGGAAGAGGAAACAGTTCAATTGTCTGGTCATCCTGGGTGCAAGGCCCGCAGCTACTTCTTGGTGCGAACTCCTATGACGTTTAGTGACGCTGAGGTGAGCGGCAGCAAAGTTACTGTGGAGGATCTGGGGGAGAAGAAGAGAGTGGATTCAAACTCCTGTTCCATACACAATTAGACTAGTGGTTATCAAAGCCTAATGTGCACCAGAATCTCCTAGCGATATTAAATCTGTTACAAAACAGATTTCTGGGCTCCATCCCCAAAATTTCTGATTTAGCAAGTCTGTGATGGGGCCTAAGAGTTTGCCTTTATACCACATTCCCAGGTGATGATGATATTGTTGCCTGCAGACTGCACTTTGAGAACCACTGATTTGGACAAAAGGCTTTGGTATTAGATAGCCCTGTGTTCAATCCTGGCTCTGCCTGTCAATGGCTGTGTTACCTGGGCAAGACACTTCACCTTTCAGAGCTTCAGTATCTTCATTTGTAAAATGGAGACATATAGTTCCAAGCTCTTAGACTTCTGGTGAAGTTTCAATGAGATAATACATGGAAAGTATTTAGAATAGTCCCTGGGTCATTGTAAACTCTCAATAGATGGGGGCTATAATGATTCTGAGTATTATTATTTCCTGCAAGAAGTTCATGACAGCAGTAAAAGGAGCAAGCGATGAGATTGAGTAGGGCAAGTAGGTCCCTGATTTATGAACTGAAAAGGGATGTAGTGCTCTCTGCTGGAGACTCACGGACTTGAGAAAAACCAGAGTGAATTCTTTACACCACCTCTTCTTGTCTCTGCAGAATGTCTGCAGGAGGAGCTACCGAGGCCATCTTGTCTCCATACACCGCAACATCTTATACTATCTCCTCCAGCACTTGCTCAGGGGTATCGACGGAGGTGAGGTCTGGATTGGAGGCTTCAAGATGGGCTTGGTAAGTGAGGGGCCAACTCCCAGGTACAGGAAGTTCTTTCTGCTGGCCTCGAGGGTACACCTGCCGGCCTCAAGTCTTATCCCAGGAGCTGAGGTGACCTTAGGCAGGTGGTGATGAGCTGGAGCTGGCTTGTACTGGTTCAGGAGAACCAGTGACTATGCACATCTCTTCCCAACTCCATGTTCAATGACTTCATGCTTGTAGCTTGAAATCTCTCATGGTGGATGAATTTACACCAAGGAAATTAGCAACTGCTACTAGTCCCTCTGCCTTCTCACCTTCCCCCAGAGATGGTTGTTAAACATTTATCAGCACACCACTGGCATCATGAGATAGTTTCCCATCTTGGGAACCTTGGCCCATCTTGGTCACTTCCTAGCTGAATGACTTCCTTGAGCCTCACTTGGCTCATGTCTAAAATGGAGTCCTTCTTCAGTTGGAGTGGCTCTGGGATTGTGGATGAATAAGTGCCATCACATTTGCTACTCAAGGGTGGTCCATGAAGCAGTAGTATCAGCATCCCTTGGTAGCTTGCTTGAAATGCACAATCTTGGGCCGCACCCCAGACCTCCTGAATCAGAATGTGCATTTCAACAAGATCCCCAGGAGATTTGTATACATGGTGAAGTTTGAGAAGCCTAGTCTGTGTCATGATGCCATTGCCTGCACTCAGGGATGGATCTCTAGGGTATCTGGCTTCTAGCTGGGTGAACAGTGAGAAGAGATTATACATGTAGTGAGTGTCCAGAAAGGGATGATTGGTGCTCGGTGTGCATTCTCTGGAGCCCGTGATTGTCTCTGTCTTCCTGGACGTCTGCCCTCTGATGCAGCCTATCCCTCCTCTAGCGCAGGAGATTTCACTGGACTGATGGGAGCACCTGGGATTATGAAAACTGGGCCCCAGGGGAGCCTGGAAATGGGAGAGGCGACTGTGTTGCTCTAAGCAGCAGAGGTGAGGGGGACTGGGAAAGGGGAAGGGGGGCAATGTGGACTCTTACATACTGTCCTTTCGAGCTGTCTCAAACGCCTCCCGAAACTCACACCCTCCCCCCAACTGGAGAGCCAACGTCCTCTCTGTGAGAAGGGCTGAGATTTAGGGAAGGATTCCTCAAAGCAAAACCAGGTGATGGGGTGTCCTGTGTGGGGGTTAGATGCGGGCTTTCCATCTTTTGGCCTGGGGTTGGGGGGCGTCCTTTCCCTCTCTTGATATGAGGACGACAGATGCGAATAAGAGATGTGAATTTACGTGTGGATGAGGGACTAAGGAAAGAAGTGGGAATTATGGATGGCTGACAGACAGTTCTCCAGCTTCCAACAGCATGGATGAGGGATGTGAGGGAGCTTAGTACAATGGCTAAGACCATAGCCGCTGGAGTAAGACTGCTCCAGTTCACATCCCACCTCTGCCACTGGCCTGCTGAGACACAGGCAAGTTATTACCCCACTAAGCCTCAGTTTCCTCATCTGGGACATGGGGATGAGCTAGCACCCATTTCTTGGAGTCATTGTGAAGATGAAAGCGCTCAATCACACTGCTTCCTTCGCTGTGGGAGCTCAAGAAACGTGAGCTGGTAGGGATGTTTAGGCAACATATGGCTGACTGATCACAGCCACAGCAGGCGAGGGAGGGTATGAGGTGCCTGAGGAGGGAAGGAGGAAGTCACAAGCTACACTCAGATGGGCAGCTGACCTCACTGTGCTCTCTACTGCCAGGGGGTCACTGGCGACTAGCCCCTTGTAGCAGGCGTCTGCCCTTCATCTGCTCCTTCTAAGCCGGTGACACGGAGACCCTGCCTTGAAGCCTCCTCCCTTCACAGCTTTCCGTCTGCCTCCTGGACACTGGGCTCGTCCCCTTGTCCTTCCTGGAAATAAAATCAGACTTGCCACAGCATCTCCTGACTCGTTCCTTCACTGCTCACTTTGGAGCACTCCCTGGGGTTGGAAAGGCCTGCAAGCCATCACTCCCACAGGGTGGGGCTTTGAGGAAAGTAGGGCTCCCGGTAGGGGTGGGTGGGGGTGCTGAGGTGTTTGGCTGCAGCGCCACCTGGGGGCGGAGCATGGACTCTGGAGGACCCTTCTCAGCCCTGGCTTCGGGATTCCCACCCCTCCCCGCCCAGGCTCTGGGGGAAGATCCCATTCAGTGGGGGGTGGAGAACTGGCCCTCTTGTTTTGTTTGGGTTCAGTTTGCGCGGTGGGGTTGGGTGGGAGTGGGGTGGCTTTCCAAAACGGAGCTGAGCTTGCTGAATCAAGGATTGAGGTGGAGCAGTGAGGTGCTATCTGGATAAGCATGTTGGAGGGAGGAGAAAGCAGTCTTGTCTCCTTGTCTCTAGGCAGCCTGTTCCTCTGTTCCTCTGTCTTGTTGATCTCAGATACTGGCCCCTGTTTTCCATTCTTCCAGCCACTGTGGGTGAATTGAAAGGCCCCAACTTCTTCTGAGATCTGTTCTCCACTCCATTCCCAGGAGGGTGGCTGTCCTTCCCTCTCCTCCATCTGCAGCCTACCTCCCTAAAAGGGCCACATTCTCAAGATGGAGGTGCCACCCACCAGGAGGGTCTTGGGGCCAGTCAGGGTATCTGGTAGCCTGTTGCTCCCATGCTGTGTCTACAGCCCCAGGCCTCAGCTTCTCTCCCTCACCCCGT
>NW_025793993.1:0-1317 GCF_021613505.1 Equus quagga | reverse complement strand
CTTTCTAAAGGTTCTGGAGGTGGTGGAACAGGACAGGGCAGAGAACCACAGGGGAGGCGGGTGGCGAAGAAGCAGCAGGGCTGAGTCCCCTGAATACGAGCGGTCCTCTGACAACGGGACCACGGGTCTTGGGCTTGCCATGGATCTCACCAATGCTGGATCTCAGGGACTGCTTCTGGTGAAGAAGCCTGTCCTCCACAGAGGGGTCTGTCCATTCACCCAGCCCAGGGGATGAATCCTGATTGATCTAGGCCAACTGAGGCAGTCGCTTTCCTCCTTGCTAATGAGAGTAGAGGTGGGCATGTTCTCCTGTCCTTGTTAATCATGTGAAGGGGTTGTATTCATGAGGACTTTAAGGATATTTCCCTCCTTGTTGGAAGATGAGAGCAGAGCAAAAATAAAGCCTTCCTCTGTGGTCCCGCTTTCCACCCTTCCCCTTTGAATGTTGTGGCAACTATTTGAATGTTTGAATATAGCTGGAGCTGTGACAGCCATTCTGTGATTATGAGGCAACAAACTGGAGGACAAAAGCTAGCAAACTAAGGATGAATGAGTGAAAGGAATAAAAGAATATGAGTCCTTGACACCCCAAGCCGACCAACTTGGGACTTCCCTCTGGGCTTTGTGTTAGGCCAGAGGTAGCTGGCACAGCCTGTGGGCCAGGGGCAAGAGAAGAGGATCTCTGGGAGTCACTATCCAGATATGAAACTAGCTTAGTACTGTGAACACCTGGGTTTGGAGGGTCGCCCACAGGCTGAGCCTTGGGGCACGTACTCAAGCTTTTCTACCGCTCCTACAAGAACCACTTTCCAGGTTCTTCCTCCTTCCCCTGGATGTGCTTCCCTTTCTCTCTTCCCTCTTTGGAGTTGGAAGGAGAGAGAGCGTGCCAGAGCAGGAGCTGGAGATCTCCGTTTAATCTGACCTTGCTGCTGCTCACTCTGAACTTAATCAATTCCTTGTGCCTCTCTGGACCTCAGTTTAACCCTCTGTAAAGTGAGGAGGTTGGGCTAGGTCAATAGTTTTCAAACTGGGTGTCGAGGAACACTGAGGGGTTCCCTTTGATGTTATGTTGGTCACCAAGGAGAATAAGGGGGTGGATGACCAGGCCACTCCCCACTGATGTGTTTCATAAGTTGAATTTCTGTGTAAAATTTTGTTTGAACAAAAGGACTTTGCTGCCATTAAAAAATAAAAAAGCACCAGGCTGGAAGATCTCTGAGAAACTTCACTTCACTAGGAGGCTCTATAAGACTGTGGGGATGGATAATACGCTGCCTCCTCTGCTGCTGGTTGGGCCCTGGGGTGACAGGGAGGCTA
>NW_025793992.1:0-5792 GCF_021613505.1 Equus quagga | reverse complement strand
GTCCTTGTCTTTATGTATCTGGAATCACACTTCTATGATGCATGCCTAGAGGATCCAAACCATCGTAGGCTTTCCATTCACTCTTTCTTAGGTGGGCTCCATGGGGTCTCCACTCAGAGGTTAACTCTGTAAGATCATTGCTTTTCTTACTGCCTCTTTTTCTTACTTACTCCGTACCATACCTGGTGAGTAAGGGAAAGATAGTCCTTATCACTGAGCTACTCTTCTAGATGTGCTATTGTGGGGATGTGAGCCTGGAACTGCTACACTACTTTTGGCACCATAAAGGAAGCCAGCCTGAGAACGAAGCCAACACAGGAGGGCAGAGCTGAAAGAAATGCAGAGAAATGGAGCTGAGTCCTGATCAAACCATCCCTGAAGCCTATATCCTCTTTTCAGTTTTGTGAGCCAATGTTATCTTTATTGTTTAAGCTGGTTTAAGGTAAATTTTCCTCTTTTCACCTAAAGAGCCTTAACTGATGGAGAGTTCCCAATATATTCAAGTTCCAACTTCAAGCTTCGTATGATCCCTTACAAGTCTCCTGCCTCTCTTTCTGACCCATCTCCTACCTTCTACTTCTAACTTCACCATACTGTAGTTACACCGATCCTACTCCTTGAACTGCTCCTACCTTCCAGATGCTGCTCCCTCTGCCCTAAATGCCTATCTCATATCTGAAGACACCTGAGGTCTGGGCATTCAAGTCTCAACTCAAACCCCACCTCCTCAGGGAGGCCCTTCCTGATGATCTAAGTTATGCCTCTTCCAATTGTTGATTACAATTACTTGTTTTCTAGAGTTCTTATCACTGTTGGAAGTTGTTCTCTGACCTGTTGGCTTGTTGCTCACATTTCCTTGACGACAATGTAAGGGCCATGTGGGCAGGGACATTGCCTGGGTTGTCCATTTCTCTTTCCCGTGTGTCTGGCATGGAGCGAGTGTTCGATAGCTGCTTGCTGAGACAGTGAATGAACTCTCATGTCTACACGCTGTGTGGGAGCAACCAACCTGTGGGAGCTCCCAGGGTTGTGTCTGGGGCACCTGTCACTCCACTGCACTGTCCTTGGGGGGGCAGTAACCTCCTTTCAGGGTCATGCAGCTGTGTCTTCTCTGCTGTTTGTTCTGTTTCTTGCCTCTGCTTTCTCGAGAATCTGTTCCTTCCTTAGGAAGAAAACAAGAACCAGTGCCAACTATTCAGTTGTGAATCTTGAAGGTGGGTAAGGAGAGGAGGAAGATTCGACTTCAAGAGAAATGAGCAAGTGACAGAAGGGGCTGGAGGCAGCCAGGTGTGCCTGGGTCTTGAGCTGTCCTCCTAACTCTGGTGTATCTGATCAGCACAAAGCTGTGATGCTCCTAGCCAGGGCTCAGAGGAGGGAACGAATGCTGCTGGTATAGGGGAGGTCCAAGTACAAGGACTGATGAGAACAGAGAGGTTTTCTATTTATTACAAAATTTGTTCCACAAATACAGCTGACCAGATGGTCTAAAAGCAGCTCAGACACTTCCGAACCTGACCCCCCAGTAGATACAAGGACATGAGTCATGTTCACTCACAGAGGAGCCCTTTGTAGAAGACCTGCCTGTTCCTTGGATGGTTCGGTCTTGGGTCCAGCAGCAGAGAGGAGCCCAACGTGAGTGGACCACCCCTTACAGCAGCCCTTGGTGGCAGCTGCTGTGGGTAAGGCAGCAGCTTTAAGTTTCAGAGTTCACGTGTTCCCACCACACAAGTCAAGTCAAAGATTCAAAATAAAAGGAGAAAAGCAGGAGGCTGGAAAAGGGATCCTGGAAGAGGTGGCAGGTGGGGGAAGGATACACAGGGTTTCGGAGGTACTGCCAATTTCTTAATCTGGATGGAGGTATATCATACTCACTTAAAAGTAATTCTTTAAGTTGTGCATATGTATCATATACTCTTCTGTATGTATGGTATATCTTAAAATTTTTAAATTAAAAAAAAACAAAACATAAAGGCTAGAAGTGGATAAGGGGGCTTATCATAGAGCAGAAAAGAAGAGATTAAAGAGCAGAGAGGATGGAGGAAGAGGAAGTGAAGGTGGAAGACGAAGCCTTGGAGGTGGTGGTGCTGGCCTCAACTCCTCTTCTTCTGTCTGGACACTGGTTCTACTTCCAGGTACCGGAGCCCAACTAGCATTCCCAGGATCGAGAAACCTTGAATACAGACAACAGAACAGTGGCTGACATGAACACAGCGCTTCCTCGTACCTTGTGGGTCTGCTCTCCAGCACCAGCTCTAGGGCTGGGACCGTTCCTGTCGGGGGTCGAGGGTGGATGGATGCTTACTTGCCACCATCAGTGGTGCCAGGACGCCAATCGTGGGAGCCGCAGTCCCATACACAAACAACTCAGAGAGGAAGTGCCCCAGGGCGAGGAAGAAGGTCCAGAGTGTGATGTGGTAGAGCCTACAAGGGAGCAGACAGAAATGGGAACTGAAGGGACTGCGTGTTCCACGCAGAGGAATGGAGTGGTCAGACTTGATACACGCAGGTAAAAATCCAGGCAGTGACTATGGCGAAAGGAAGAGGAGACTTGCTCCTGAGGAAGACCTGGCTGCCTGATCACATCAATCTGTTTTCTACCAGGCCAAAACTGAAGGTTTCAACTGCTAAACTGAGAGGAGAATGGTCCGGCCATCCAGAGTGGATCTCCAAGTCTTAGCAAAGTGGTGAAGCCAGCAAAGCAGAGTCTGGATGACGGCACTCCTAGGCAGTGTAGACATTTTGGATCGACCACGCTTATATATTCTACTTACTCAAATTGCCTTGCCTCTGTAGTCCAAGCCCACCTGGCAGGTGCTGGCCAGGGGCTGGTCAGTGCTGACATGATGGATGCCACAGAATGAAGGGCCTGAACGGGCAATGAGCAGCAAGGACCGCTCTGGGCTTTTAGATGCTCCTGCATTGTGGGCCAGTTATTTGTGTCTTAGTCTAGGAAAATGGTCAGGTGGAGGACACAGTGACAACCTCACGGGAAGAGAACTTGTTCCTCAGCTTTGATAAAGAAGTGGAGAAGAGATAGGTGACAGAATGATTGACCACTTGGATTGCTGCTATCTTTTTAACTAGGAAATTTTTAAAATTATGAAATCCCTGAAACATACAAAAAATTATGGCGACTACTACAGTTAACCTCTATGCAACCAGTACCTGCTCCATCAAATCTGAATGTTTTGACATTTTTGCTTCAGATACTTTTTTCTAAGAAATAAAATATTAAGGGGCTGGCCTGGTGGCAAAGTGGTTAAGTTTGCGTGCTCTGCTCTGGCAGCCCAGGGTTCATGGGTTCGGATCCCTGGTACGCACTGTCCATCAAGCCATGCTGTGGTGGTATCCCATATACAAAAAAGAGGAAGATCGGCACAGATGTTAGCTCAGGGCTAATCTTCCTCCACAAAAAGAGGAAGATTGGCAACGGATGTTAGCTGAGGACCAATCTTCCTCACACACACACACACACACAAAAAAAAACGAAAGAAAAAGAAATAAAATATTACAGGTATCAGATCACATCCTGTGTATCCTTATTCCAGTCTCCTGTCTCCCCGCTGCCCCCCTGGTCACTGAAGGAACCAGTATCGTAAATTTGATTTTTATCATTCCTGTGCGTGTTTTTACACATTTAGTAAATATGCATGCATGGGAGTTGACTTTCAGTTTCCGGTTAGGGAGGGAATAGAATGAGAGTACACAGCAGAAGCACACAGGCCAAAGGCCCAGGCTAAACGAGGTTGGAAACAGAAGTCAGCCTCTGTAGCTGTCCTGTGTTGGGAGAAGGGGAAGTGAATGGGTTAACAGAGGTAAAAATAAGTCTGAGCTGTCTTTGCTCATTGCAAAAGCACAGCCAACAAAAGATATACCCCTGACCCTGTCAGCAATTCTTCATCATGGTAAAGGTCTTTCAAATGAGCAGCCAATCCTTACTCCCTCCCAGTCACCCTGAGAGGAGGACAGACACACTAGATTCATTGCATACGGGAAGAGACCGAGATGCAGGGAAGGCATATAATGATCTTGCTGCTACAAAGCTAGTTACCAAGAGAACTGAGACCAGAGTCCATTTTCCAGTTTTCATTCTTGGGCCCAGGCTGTTTCCACTAAACCACACTGCTTCCAAAAATATGTGTCAGTCTAGAACAAGTAAACCACAGTTTTCAAGTTCAAAAAAAAGAAGCATTTTAAAAATGAAGTTGGAGAGACCGCAGGGCCAATAGCGCTGCTTCAAACCCTATCTGCGTCAGTCTTCCTCAGTTTAAAGTAAGTGGGTCTGGAGTACGTAGATCTGCAAAATCAGGAATGAAAATCACTACCTCCCAGGGCTGCTAGGAGAGTTAATCAAGGTCATGTGGATGAAAGCATCCAGCGTAATAAGGGGGGCTCAGTATCATTACCTCCTCTCTTCCTCAGACGCTGAGAGTTTGGGTAAGACAGAAAAATACTGTAGTGTGAAGCTGGCGTTCTGGTGGCCTCACCCAGTTACCCCAGTGAACTTTCCACTTCCTTGTGCTGATGGCTGTTGCTGGGAGGAAAGCTCGAGCCCCCTCCAGTGGCCAGCACGAGTTACAGCATTATCTAGACCCGAGCCTATCACTGCCTGCAACTGGTCCACGCTGTTCTATTTGAGTAGCCAAGAGAAGAATACAGGAGTCCTAGGTTCTCTTTCACCCTCACCTACTGAGTCTGCACAAGCACACAACAGGTTACTTGTGGGTTGGTTTTTTCAGGATTGTGGTTGCTGGTCATTCCTGCTTCTTACGGAGGAATGTGAGAATAAGGTAGGTGTGAGTGGCTGCTCTAAAAAGAGCACACTCCTCTACTACTTTAGTAGAAGAAAGGCTGATTCCTCAGCAAAGAAGTAAAGATGTAAAGAAGAAGATGGGGTATGATGCAGGCTACTGGATCACGACAATACCAGTTTGCCATGTCAGTTCCAAAGAATTGTCAAACTTTAAAGAACTGTTAGGCCTATTATGTCTTTAGGCCTGGAAGGAAGTGAACCCATTAACCTTTTATTGTCCACACTCTAGGCTAATGTATCAAAATTAACAGGACTCTGAGGGGAGGACCACAGGGGGTATGCTTAGCACGTGACTTCCAACAAGGACACTAAAGCTCTTCCTTCCCTTACATACGTCTTGTTGTGGATATCGATGGCACAGAGGCAGCGAATCACTGATGAGAGCAGCGTCCAGATCCCAAAGGTCCGAGCTTGGAGGCCATTCACTGTGGAGCAAAAAAAAAGCAAGACTGTTGAGAAAGTGGGGCGGGGGGTTTTAGGCTCCTTTAAACTCCTCCCACTTCACTGGTGGTTCATGGGAGGCAGGGCGCTGAGCTAGCTCCCTTTGGCTGGGCAGAGCAGAGGGAGGCTCTGGTGCTGCACATGGAAACTAGGAGTGGAAGGAGTTCCAGAATGAGAACTGCCCAGCTCTTCTTCAATTGTCTACAGTTGGGTGGGGGAGTTCCGAGAGCAGAAACCCAACAAAGAGCCCACGTAGGCAGTAACTCCTGGATGTAGCAGTTTCCGCCTCTGCCCTGGAAGCCCATCTGGTGTTGACAATGCCCAGCGAGTGTGGATGAGGACAGGTTTGGAGCAATGCTGCAGAGTGGTCTGTCAACAGAGGAGGCCTAGGGGTTCAGTAGACTTCTCAAGGCCGAGGTAGGAGAGAACTCAGAAATACTGGGACCTATCTAGATGCCCATATCTGGTCTTCAAGAGACCTCAGTCCCTGAGTCTTCTCCTGAATTCAGCTCTGTGTTATTTGAGCAGAGCCCAAACC
>NW_025793991.1:9364-19668 GCF_021613505.1 Equus quagga | reverse complement strand
TTTGTGTAGTGAGGGCCCACTTCTTGGTTCATAGACAGCCCTCTTATGCTGAGTCCTCACTGGGTGGAAGGGGCAAGGGAGCTCTCTGAGGTCTCTTTGATAAGGGTTCTAATCCCACTTATAAGGGCTCCAGCCTCATGATGTAGTCACCTCCCAAGGGCCCCACCTCCAAAGACCTTTATATTGAGGATTAGGTTTCAACATAGGAATTTTGAGAGGACACAAACATTCAGTCTCTGGTAGCATGAAAGGAGATCCTATTGTTGCTAATCTTTGTTGAGTCTCACTTTCCCCTTTTGGCATTTTTTAGGTTTTCTTACATCTTTGCAACAACTTCCCTGTATTAAAGCCCCTCTATTGAGCTATCCAGCATAGGTTCTGTTTTCCTGACTGGAACTGACTTATACATCAATTTTAAAAATTATTTTGGCCTATTTGATATTTCCTTCATTTTATTTGTGTTTCCCTGATTACTAGTAAAGTTAGGTATCACTCATATGTTTATTTGGTCACTTCCCTATTTTGTCATTTTCAATTTTTTCTTTGGAATAGGTTATCTTTACCTGTTTTATTTATAGGATCTTTTGCTATATTCTGAATATTAATACCTTTTCTGTTGTGTGCATTGTAAATATTTCCTGCCAAGTCTCTCTTGTTTTGCTAACTTGGAATATAGTATTTTTGTTTATTTGTTCAAATATATCAATCCCACTTTTATGACTCAGGATTTGATATGCCAAATATATATCCCTCAAAGTACATATATGTAATTCCTGTAAATACTTATATTCATACATATATATGTATGTGTACATATATATGTGTATATATAATTTTTCGGACTCCCCATTTTGTACTACTGAGCTATTCCTGTTCCAATGCAATAATACTTTAATTATTATAGCTTTCTAAATAATTTCATCAGGTAGAGTAATTCCTCTGTAAATGTTCCTCCTTGCAAGAAAGTGTTGGACTAATTTTTGCATTTTACATTTCAGATGAAGTTGAAAATAAATGTGGCAACTCCATTTAAAAAAAATCTATTTGGGGGGTAGAGGTGAGAATTCAGCTCCCATCCATGATGGAATAAAAGAGACCAGATTTACTCTCTTACCTTATACACCTAGACAACTGGACAAAACATATGAAACAATGGTTTTCAGGCATTATGTAACAGGCCAGAACTGTCGTATTTAAGAAAAGAGAAAAACCAATCAAGTGAGCTCTGTGCTTGCCCCAGTTTGCATCCTGGAGGAAGTCTCCAGGATAAATCCTCAGGGAGGTTTATTTTGTAGATCCCAGCGGTTCTACAGTTGAGTTGAAGAGAAAGAGATCAGACATCAGGGAGGTCAAGGAGTTTAGACTATTCAAGCCAGAGTGCTTGAGAGGAGTGAGCTGCACAGCAGTATATAAAAATGAGAACATATCATGAACAAGTAGAGTTTACCTCAGGAATGTAAAATTGGATTAGTGTTAAAAAGTCAGAAAGTAAAACTGACCATATTAACCGAAGAAAAAGGAAAGACCATATGCTCATCTCTATAGACGCAGAAAAGCAGTTGACAGAATCCAGTACCCATTCATGATCAACAACAGTAACAACAACAAAAGCAAACTCAGAATCTAGGAATAGATGGGACTTTTTCAAACTAAATAGGGGCATTTGCAAAAACTTGACGGCTAACACTATCTTTTATGGTAAAAACTGCATGCTTGTTCCCTAAGAATGAAAAAGAAGTAATGAGGTCCACTCTTCTCACTTCTACTTAATGCTGTGTTAGAGGTACTAGCCAGTGTGATAGGACAAGCATAAAGATTTTTTTCAACAGGCAAGGAAAATTTTATTCAAGGCTATGCAATAAGGGAGAGAGGCCAGAACTCAGTCTGAACTTAAGTCCACTGAAGAAGAAGGAGGGAAGTTTCTTTTATTTATTGAGATCCTAATAGCTTATAACATTGTGAAATTTCAGTCATATATTCTTATTTGCCTGTCACCATATAAATGTGCCCCTTCACCCCTTTTGCCCACTCCCCAACCCCCTTACATTCTGGTAACCACTAAGCTGTTTTCTTTGTCCATGTGTTAGTTTATCTTTCACAAATGAGTGAAATCATCTGGTGTTTGTCTTTCTCTGTCTGTCTTATTTTGCTTAACATGATACCCTCCAGGTCCATCCATCTTGTTGCAAATGGGATGATTTTGTCTTTTTTTGTGGCTGAGTAATATTCCATTGTATATATATATATATATCACATCTTTTTTATCCACTCTTCAGTCGATGGTAACTTGGGTTGCTTCCACGTTTTGGCTATAGTAAATAATGCTGCAATGAACATAGGGATGCATAAGTCTCTTTGAATTGTTGATTTCAAGTTCTTTGGATTGATACCCAGTAGTAGGATAACTGGGTCATACAGTATTTCTATTTTTAATTTTTTGAAAAATCTCCATATTGTTTTCCACAGTGGCTGCACTAGTTTGCATTCCCACCAGAAGTGAATGAGAGTTCTTTCCTCCATGTCCTCTCCAACATTTGTTATTTTTGTCTTGGTGATTATAGCCAAGGAATAAATTTTTTTTAGTGCATAGAAGTTGGAAAGGAGGAGATAAAACTAGTTTTTATTTGCACAATAGAAAATTTACACGTACAAAATCCTAAGAGATCTAAAAATACCTAATACATCCAGCAAGTGAATTTAGCAAAGTTACAGAACAAAAGTAATACAGTAAATGATTGTATTTTATATGTGAACAATGAAAAACTTGAGTTAAAATGAAAATAAAATACCATTTACAATAGTACTGCAAACATATGAAATTCTTAGAGAAAATTTACCAAAATATGTGTGAGGCCTGTACGATGAACACTACAAAATGTTGCTGAGGGAAATTAAAGAAGACTTAAATAAATAGAGAGCTATATCATGCTTGTGGAAAGGAAACTTCAAATTGCTAAGATGTCAACTACCCCCAAATTGATTTATAGGTTCAATAAAATCTTAATTAAATCTCTTCCAGTTTCTTCGTAGAAATTGACAAGCTGACTCTTAAATGATGTGGAAAGGTATAGGATCTGGAACAGGCATAACAATTCTGAAAAAAGAAGAAAGTTAATTTCAAGACAAGAGAAAATTAAAGGATACAATGTGGTAGGCATAAATGTGAATATCAGTGGACAAAAGGAGAAAGTCAAATATGTGTTTGATTTCTGACGTAGGTGGCAAGATTATTCAATTGAGGATATTCTTTTTTATTATTGAGTTCATAATAGTTACCACATTGTGAAATTTCAGTTGTACGTTATTACTTGTCCATCACCATATAGGTGGTCCCCTTCACCTCCTGTGACCTCTGCCCAGGCCCATTCCCCTGGTAACCACTGAATTCTTCTCTTTTTCCGTGTGTTTATCTTCCACATATGAATTAAATTGTGTGGTGTTTGTCTTTCTCTGTCTGGCTTATTTTGCTTAACATAATACCCTCCAAGTCCATCCATGAGGTTGTGTGTGGGATAATTTTTTCCTTTTTATACAGCTGAGAAGTATTCCATGGTATGTATATATATATACACCACATCTTCTTTACCCACTCTTCAGTCGATGGGCACTTGGGTTATTTCCACTTCTTGGCTATAGTGAATAATGCTGTAATGAACATAGGGGTGCATAAGTCACTTTGAATTGTTAATTTCACGTTCTTTGGATAGACAGCCAGCAGTGGGATAGCTGGGTCACATGGTATTTCTATTTTTAGTTTTTTGAGAAATCTCCATACTGTTTTCCATAGTGGCTGCACCTGTTTGCATTCCCACTAGCAGTGCATGAGGGTTTGCTCTTCACCATGATCTCTCCAACATTCATTTTTTTTGTCTTAGTGATTACAGCAATTTTGACAGGTGTAAGGTGGTATCTTACAGGAGTTCTGATTTGCATTTCTCTGATTATTAGTGATATTGAGCATCTTTTCAACTGCCTATTGGTCATCTCTGTATCTTGTTTGGAGAAATGTCTGTTCATATCCTCTGCCCATGTTTTGAGTGGGTTCTTTGTTTTTTGTTGTTTGGTTGTGTGAGTTCTTTATATATAATAGAGATTAACCCCTTGTCAGATATATGATTAGCAATTATTTTCTCCCAGTTGGTGGGTTGTCCTTTTGTTTTGATCCTGGTTTCCTATGCCTTGCAGAAGCTCCTTAGTCTGATGAAGTCACACACGTTTATTTTTTCTTTTATTTCCCTTGTCCAAGAAGACATGGTATTCAATAGGATCCTTTTAAGATTGATGTCAAAGTGTACTACCTATATTTTTTCCCAATGTTTTATGGCTTCAGGTCTTACCTTCAAGTCTTTGATCCATTTTGAGTTAATTTTTGTGTATGGCATAAGATAGTGCTCTACTTTCATTCTTTTGCATGTGGATGCCCAGTTTTTCCCAACACTATTTATTGAAAAGACTACCTTTTCTCCATTGTATGTTCTTAGCCCCTTTGTTGAAGAATGGCTGTCTGTAGATGTGTGGTTTTATTTCTGGGATTTCAACTCTCTTCCATTGATCTGTGTGTCTGTCTTTGTACCAGTGTCATACTGTTTTGATTACCATAGCTTTGCAGTACATTTTGAAGTCAGGGATTGTGATGCCTCCAGCTTTGTTCTTTTTTCTCAGGATTGCTTTAGCTATTCGGGGCCTGTTGTTGCCCCACATGAATTTTAGGATTCTTTGTTCTATTTCCATGAAGAAAGTTTTTGGGATCCTGTTTGGGATTGCATTGAATCTGTAGATTGGGTACACGGGTGGCATGTACATTTGGATAGTATGGACGTTTTAACTATGTTTATTCTTCTGATCCATGTCCATGGAATATCTTTCCATTTCTTTGTGTCATCATTGCTTTCTTTCAATAATGTCTTACAGTTTTCATTGTATAGGTCATTCACCTCCTTCGTTAAATTTATTCATAGATTTTTTTTCTGTTTGTTGTGATTGTGAATGGGATTGTATTCTTGAATTCTCTTTTTGTTAGTTCCCTATTGGGATATGGAAATGCAACTGATTTTTGTAAGTTGATTTTGTACCCCACAACTTTACTGTAGTTGTTGATTATTTCTAATAGTTTCCTGATGGCTTGTCTAGGGTTCTCTCTATATAAGATCATGTTATCTTACAACACTGAGAGTTTAACTTCTTCATTTCCTAGTTGGATTCCTTGTATTCCTTTGTATTGTCTAATCTCTCTTGTCAAAACCTCCAGTGGTAGGTTGAATAAGAGTGGAGAGGATGGGCACCCTTGTCTTGTTCCTGTTCTCAGAGGGATGGCTTTCAGTTTTTCCCCGTTGAGTATGACGTTGGCTATGGGTTTGTCATATATGGCCTTTATTATTTTGAGGTAATTTCCTTCTATCCCCATTTTGTTCAGAGTTTTTATCATAAATGGCTGTTGGATCTTGTCAAATGCTTTCTCTTTGTCTTTTGAGATGGTCATGTGGTTTTCATTCCTCATTTTGTTAATGTGGCACATCACATTGATTGATTTGAGGATGTTGAACTGTGTCGCTGATATGAATCCCAGTTGATCATGATGTATGATCTTTTTGACGTTTTGCTGTATTTGGGTTTTCAATATTTTGTTAAGAATTTTTGCATCTACATTCATCAGTGATATTGGCCTATAGGTTTCCTTTTTTGTGTTGACCTTGTCAGGCTTTGGTATCAGAGTGACGTTGGCCTTGTAGAATGTGTTAGGAAGTGTTATGTCTTCCCTATTTTTTTGGAATGGGTATTAAGTCCTCTTTGAACATTTGGTAGTATTCACCAGAGAAGCCGTCTGGTCCTGGGCTTTTGTTTTTTTGTAATGTTTTTGATTACTGTTTCAATCTCTCTCCTTGTGATTGATGTATTCACATTATCTTTTTCTTCTTGATTTAGCTTTGGGAGGTTGTAAGAGTCTAAGAATTTATCCATTTCTTCTAGGTTGTCCAAATTGTTGGCATATAGCTTTTCATAATATTCTCTTGTGATCTTTTGTATTTCTGTGTTATCTGTTCAATTTCTCATCTTCCATTTCTAATTTTATTTATTTGAACCTTCTCTCTTTATTTTCTAGTGAGTCTGGCTAAGGGTTTATCAATTTTATTTATCTTCTCAAAGAACCAGCTCTTAGTGTCATTGATCCTTTCTACTGTCTTTTTTGTTTCAATTTCATTTATTTCTGCTCTAATTATGATTTCCCTCCTGCCTACTTTGGGCTTTGTTTATTCTTCTTTATCTAATTGTAGTTGGTGTAGTTTAAGATTACTTACTTGAGATTTTTCTTGTTTGTTAATACGGACCTGTATTGCTATGAATTCTCTCTTAGGACCACTTTTGCTGTATCCCGTATGAATGAGTATGATGTGTTTTCGTTCTCTTTTGTCTCCAGATATGTTTTGATTTCTCCTTTAATTTCTTCAATGATCCACTTGCTGTTCAGTAGCATGATGTTTAGTCTCCACATCTTTATCCCTTTCCCAGATTTCTTCTTGTAGTTGATTTCTAGTTTCACAGCATTATGGTCCAAAAAGATGCTTGATATGATTTCAATCTTCCTAATTTATTGAGGCTTGCCTTGTTTCCCAACATATGGTCTACGCTTGAGAATGTTCCACGTGTGCCTGAGAAGAATGTGTATTTTGCTGTTTTTGGATGGAGTGTTCTATTTATATCTATAAAGTCCATCTTGTCTAGTTTTTCATTTAATTCCACTATTTCGTTGTTGATTCTCTGCCTGGATGATGTATTCATTGATGTAATTGGGGTGTTGAGGTGCCCTCCTCTTATTATGTTGTTGCTAGTATCTCCTTTTAGGTTTGTTAGTAGTTGACTTATGTACCTTGGTGCTCCTGTGTTGGGTGCATACATATTTCTAAGTTTTATGTCTTCTCTTGGAGTGCCCCTTTCATCATTGTATACTGTCCCTGTTTGTCTCTCTTTACCTGTTTTATCTGAAGGCTACTTTGTCTGCTACAAGTATGGCGACACCTGCTTTCTTGTGTTTGCTGTTAGCTTCGAGCATCACCTTCTATCCCTTCACCCTGAGCCTGTGTTTGTCTTTCGAGCTGAGATGTGTTTCCTGGAGGCAGCATATAGTTGGGCCTTGTTTTGTAATCCATCCCACCAGAGACACAGAGACCACTCTGTGTCTTTTGATTGGAGAATTAAATCCATTTACAATTAGAGGGATTACTGATATATGACGGCTTAAAGCTGCCATTTCATCACTCATTTTCTGGTTCTGCTGTGTTTCTTTTGTTTCTTGTCCCACGTATTTTGGACTACCAGTTCAGACAGGAACTTTTCTGTGATAGTTTTCCTAGTTTTCTCCTTATTTATCATTTGTGCCTCTATTCTATTTAGTCATTTAGTCGTTACCATGGGGTATGTATAAAAAATCTTGTAGATGAGATAGCGCATTTTCTGATAACCTCTTATTTTCTTAGACTAAGCCAATTCCATCCCTTTCCTTTTCACCTTCTCAGTCATTATTGTCACATCTTATTCCACCTTGTGTTGTGACTTTGTGGTTCAAATGACGAGATTATCTTTATTTTTGATGTTTTCCTTCCCTTTATCTTTAATGTTATCATTGTTTGCTAATCTGTTCTGGTACAGATCTGCAATTTTCTGATTTTGCCTGCCTATATATTTCCTCCCTCAGGGCTTTGTAACCCCTTTGTTTTGTTTTTCATTTATGAGGGACTTTTTAATGATTTCTTGTGGGCAGGGGGGTCTTGTGGCATTGAATTCCCTTAGCTTTTGTTTATCTGGGAAAGTTTTCATTTCTCCATCATATCTGAAGGATATTTTCACTGGATAGAATATTCTTGGCTGAAACTTTTTGCCTTTCAATGCTTTGAATGTGTCATTCCACTCTCTCCTAGCCTGTAAGGTTTCTGCTAAGAAATCCACTGAAAGCCTGATAGGGGTTCCTTTGTAAGTTATTTTCTTCCATCTTGCTGCCCTTAATAATTTTGTTTTGTCTTTGAGTTTTGCCAGCTCTACTACTATATGCCTTGGATGAGGTCTTTTACGTTGGTATCGTTAGGAGATCTAATGGCTTCTTTCACTTGTATTTCCCACTCCATTCCTAGGTTTGGGAAGTTCTCAGCTATTATTCCTTTGAACAAGCTTTCTGCTCCATTCTCCTTCTCTTCTCCCTCTGGAATACCTATGACCCTTATGTTATATTTCCTAATTGATGAGGATATTTCTCAGAAAACTTCTTCATTTCTTTTTAATCCTAGTTCTCTCTCCCCCTCCGTCTGAAGGATTTTTATATTTCTATCCTCAAGGATGCTGATTCTCTCCTCTCTAATATCAGGTCTATTTTTCAAGGAGTCCAAACTTTACTTTGTCTCACCCATTGCGTTTTTAATCTCTGACAGTTCTGATTGGTTCTTCTTTATAGCTTCAGTCTATTTTGTGAAGAAGTTCCTGATTTCATTTATCTATCTGTATTTTCTTATCACTATTGAGGTTTTTTTTATGATAGCTATTTTGAATTCTCTGTCGTTTACATGATAAATTTCTGTTCCTTCAGGAGTAGTTTCAAGGTACTTGTCATTTTCCTTCTGGTCTTGATATTTAATACATTTTTTCATACTACTTGACAGCATGGATTTGTGCCTTAGCATAGTGATTGTATCTGATCACAGCTTCCACCTGCCACCACTGGGAGGGGGTCAAGAGCTGTGTATTCTGAGCCTGCCATGATCCATTACTCACTCACTTCATCTGCTGGGTGGTTTTCTGTCTTTGCAGTGCTGTGGCATCAGTTTCCCTGTAATAAACTTCAAGGACCCATGATTATCCCAAACTTTAGTGTGAGCCCAGCATGAGGCCATCTGGGCTTTAACAATTTGTGACTTCTATTTGGTTGTAAAGCTCAGGGACTTAAAGGTTAAAGAAATATATATATTTACATATGAATGTAACTAAGGAAACAAGGAAAGGAGATGAGTGCTTTTGATTTTAACCCCATATATGCTGGGCTTAATGTAGGGGAACTGATATCAGGGCCAGTATTAATTAAAAGCTTGTAACAGTTTTACCATACCTAGGTCTTTTGATAGCACATTTGAGATGTAAACATGTTTCCTTTCAAAATAAAATTATTTGATAGGATAGTTATTTCATTTTTTTCCTGATACTAATTAATTAAAAACTCAAGGCTGAAATTTATTTTAAGCCTTGATGAAAAGTCTTTGCTTCAGGGTGGGAAAAAATAGCCATTGGTTCTATGGAAGACAAGTTCTCAAGTCGAAAAGGGGCTTTAGAAATTTTGATTCCAAGATTGCTTTAAGATGAGAGAGAGGCAAGTCAAACTGGGTATGAGCCCCACAGAATTGGCCATGCTACTTCCTGGGCTAGCAAAGCCTGGAGAGAGGGGGCTGTGTTGCATTGGGGTGGGACCACAGCCTGGGAGGAACCAGAAGTGAAACTGGAACTGCCTTAAAAAGCAGCTGGTAGTATTAGGCTGAGTCAGGTCAGATGGAGCAGGGAGACCGGAGGATTCTCGGGCACAAAGGTGTATGTAGTTCACCTGGCACATTTCCTGAGAAAGTCAACGTGTTCATGTTTGACTCAGGACGGACTTGGGACTCAACAGAGGAAAATGAGAGAAGAGCAAAGAAAGGGGTTGAGGCAGGGGCCTTAGTGTGCAGCCTTTGAGAGAAAGTTTCTGAGCCTTTGAGGGAGGCCCCAGATAAAGTTGGAATTCTGGGGACATTTCCCCCCTCCACACGCTGCAAGGAGGTGGAGGCTGCGGCAGGAGGCTGAGGGGAGACGCACTTGTTAACTGTGTCGACACAAAATAACCAATAAGCATTTTGCACATAAGAGAAATAAGATGAGTTTTAGTTGAGTCAGAGTGAGCTTTATAACCCAGGAAGGCCTTAGGAAGTGTTCCAGAGAAGTGTGGTTTCCAGTACAGTCTTACGTCTTTTTAGAACAAACAACATACATCAGACACACCCAGGATACATTTTGAAAGTTTCAATGAGGTATTCAGCTGCAAATTAGCAGGTAAACACGACCGTGATGTCAGGAAAGGGACTAGCATGGTCCTTACCAATAGGGCATTACCACTAGGGCATAGGAGGGGAACTGTGTATTTTCATCTTAAGAGAGTGCATTCTTTACTTTAATAGTCAGAGCAGATGTACAATGCATGCCTGACTGGCCATAAATCAGGTCTCCCTTGTTCAAGCCAAACCAGTCTTGATCCTGAATAGTCACCCCGTATACCTGAATGTGTGAAATCTCTTGTCAGG
>NW_025793991.1:0-9354 GCF_021613505.1 Equus quagga | reverse complement strand
GAAAACTTGTGAAATAACACTGATACCTAAGAGCAGTAAATTTCCAGGGTGGTTTACTGGTAGTTATGTGCTGTGTCATGAACAAAAGATGGCACTGCTAATATGCTCTGCCTAACTAGGGCATGCAGTGCTGATGTTTTATCCATGGGAGTGATAGATTCAAATTCAAAGAGATTAAAAGCCACTGCTCTTTCTGTTGGCCTCCCCTCTCCCCCTCCCCAGAAACCACTCATAGATACCCTGTGTGTGAGTGGGTGTGGGAAATAGGAATTGGGGTTACGTCTATGGCTCTGAGGTAGACCAGCGCTTCTCAAACTTTACTAATGTGTCACCTGGTTCTTGTTAAACTGCAGATTTCTAGCAAGAGTACAGGTGATGGTGAAGTAGTTTTGAGTAGCCAGATGTGGAGTAGTGGCTCCCAGACATCAGCCTGCATGACAGTTGTGTGAAGGGCTGGTTAAAAGGGGCTTTGCTGGGCCCCACCTTCTGAGCTTTTGATTCACCTCACTAGGGTGGGGCCTGTATTCTGCATTTTAAGCAAATTCCTAGGAGATGCTAATACAGCAGGGGGTAGGGGCATATTTTGAGAACCACAGAGGTAAAATATAAATAACTCTGAGAAGAATCAAAGCATCTATCCTGGATTCTTGAGCATTCTTTCAGAAATGAACTGAAAGTGGTGGAAAAAAGGTTGCAGAAAGTAATATATAGTGTTCATGTTAAGCAAACAACACCTCACAAAACAATTCTGCCAGCCCTGGTGGTCCAGTGGTTAAGAGTTTGCAGCTCTCCCCACCTGTCACCCAGGGTTCTTTCTTGCTCAGGGAACACACCACTCATCTGCTTGTCATACCGTGCAGGCTGTGTGTTGCTGTGATGCTGAAGGCTATGCCACCAGATTTCAAATACCAGCAGGTTTCAGCAGAGATCTAGACTAAGATGGACTAGGAAGAAGGACCTGGCCACTCACTTCTGAAAAGAATTGGCCATGAAATCCCTGTGAATAGCAGTGGAGCTTTGTCTGATGTAGTGCTGAAGGGTGAGAGGATGGCACAAAAAGACCACACAGGGTTCTGCTCTGTTGTACACAGCATTCCTAGGAGTCAGAATGCATTCGATGGCACTAACAAAATGGCAGCTAGTGCTTATCAAATGTTTGCTATGAGCCAAACACTGTGCTAACAATCTTTGATCATTTTCTCATTTAAACTCTCAACAATCTTTGAAGCAGGTACTATTATTCCCATCTCACACATGAGGAAACTGAGGTTTAGAGAGTCTGAGCAATTTGGCCAAGTCCATACTTGATGGAGAGAGCTGACCCACCAATGCCCCCAATGTTTTACAACTAGAGACTTGGAAAAATAATCAAGGCTTTAGAGGCCCTCCCATCCCCCAGGGAGTGGCTAACTCCAGCATCCCTGCTCCAGTGAGTGGCCTGCGCTTCTCCCTCTGCTTTAAAGAAGAGTGGTTATCTGTGGTGACAAAGCTCAGAAGCCAAAGGACAGAGCCTTTCTTCTCTGATGGACAGGAGCAGAGAAAGGTAATTCCAGGCCTGAGAATCAGAGACTAGGGAAAGCTGAGTAGTGAGGAGCTTCCTGGAAGGGTGGAGAGAGTACTAAGTTACAGAAAGCTTGGTTTCCAGCCCTGTTCTACTCCAACTGGCAGTGTGATGTTGGGTAAGTCCGTTCTCTTCTCTGGGCCTCATTTTCCCTCCTGTATGATGGGGGGATACTTCTAGATGATCTGATAATCTCCTTCCTTCCCTCAGCCTGCCCTTATCCCTGCCTACACCACCCCCTGCCCAAATTGGCTCTGACATTCCAGAAGCAGCCTTGAACTGAGGTTTGAAAGCCCCAGGTGGGAGTCTCAACCCATCTCTGAGTGTCCTTCTGAGCTCTGAACCCTGTGCACCAGGTCCTGATCGGGTACCTGGCCTGGGCAGATTGGAGCCATCAGAGGCAAGAAAGGCCCTGAGCCTATGAGAAAGCTCTCAGGGGGACCTGCATTGTGATGACCTCATTGACTCTATGACATCACCCTCTCTCTCAGCCTCTACTCCTCCATCAGCTACAAACAACCATCAGTCTGAATCTCAATGGTGTAAGAAAGTCTTTTCTCTACTACTTGCTGCTGATCTATCTCAGCCAGCAGGAAGCAACAGGAAATGGGAATTCACTGAGAAAAATTGTGACAGCTTTTTGCTGCAGAAATTGAAACCTCAAAGAGAAGAAATCCAAAAGGTACTGGGACATGGCCCTAACTGTGGACCACCATGTCTTTTTGCACATCGCAATGTGCTGGCTGCTGCCTCTCCAGTAGTGAAGGGCCTCATCTCCAGTGATGATGTGAAGACCACTAATGAGCTCTTTACCACCCTTGACCCCAACTACCTGAGTCTGGCTATGGTGGACGAGCTACTGGGCTACTTGTACAGCGGCAAGGTGATGATCTCGGAGCAGAATGTGGAGAACCTCCTTCATGGGGCCCAGTATTTCAACACAACAGGCCTTCAAATCCACTGCAATGGCTTTCTGATTAAGTCCACTAGCCCTGTCAACTGTTTGCACTACCTCATCTGGGCTGAGATGTTTGAGCTCAAAGAGTCTATCAGATTTGGTCTACTCTGGCATTTGTGGCAACTTCCACTACTGGGCCAGTCCTGAGGGGTCTATGCAGCCTGAGGGCTTCATTTCTTGTCCACCTGTCATGTTCAGCTGCCTGTTTCAAGATGAAGATTTGCATGTGCTCAACAAGGACCAGGATCTCAGTACACTCATCATTTGAGTGTACTTTCAGAAGGATGAGCAGGAGAAGTATTTCATGAAGTCCTATTACATCAATTTCAATGCCATCTCCAACAAGGTGCTGATGTTTGCCAGCTCTGACAACTCAGCCCATGCAACCTTGATGGAGAATGTCCTTGTGGAAGGAAAGCAGGAGAGACCATCCAGCCTGCAGAGCTGCCAGTGGAAAGAGGCCCTGCTTGATTCAGTGATCATCCTAGGTAGTAGGAAGGCCCACGGCAAGTTAATGATGGAGTGTTTGTGTATGTTATCCAGGAAAACCTGTGGTTGAAGCTCTCAGAGATGCCCTATGAGGCAGCAGCATTTAGTGCCACCTCTGCTGGTTGCTACATCTGTGGTGTCACCACTGACCAGATTTCAGGGCTGAAGACAGCTTGGCAGTGTGCCGTGAATGACAACTTGTGGGCCAAGGTCTCTCAGTTACTTGGCTGGGTGCTGGGCTGGGACATGAACGGCCTTCCTGACTCCCATGGGAACAGTTATGGCCCCACTCAGGCATTTCATTCTGGCAAAGCAGTGAAGTCACGAACCCTAGGGGGTTTTGGCAGCTCACTGGGAAGCCACATCGCCTTTCTGGTTGGCACAGCTTCTCTGCCCCGACCCGGCTGGTGCTGCCCAAGTCACTCAGTGTGCCAGACACCAGGAACAGGACTGCACTGTGAGCAACAGCACCCGCATTGTCACTCTCAGGCCCAGATTCGTGCAACTTCTGCACCCTTACTCTGTACCCCACCTCATTGGAACTATGTATATAAAGTTTTGTATTTCTCCCTAGACTATGACATCTTAGCAGATAGGAAATGTGCTGTATGTACCTTTATAGCCCCAGAGCCTAGCACGGTGCTCGGCACTGATTAAATGTTCACCTGACTTAATCAGAGGAAGGATATGTATTCTCCCCATGTTCCAATCACAGGGGCATTAACTGCCAAAGGATGAGGGACCATTTCAGGTCAATGGGACACTGGGACTTATAATGGCACCACACTAGATGGTGCAAATGCAAAGATGGATATGTACCATGTTTCCCATGCTATCGTCTGAGTCTGGAGAGGCAGGCATGCACACGAATATATTACAATGCACCAAGATAGAAACAATGGAATAGAGAAGGTATGGGAAAGTAGTGACAAATTCAAACTTGGGAGAAGGGAAGGTGGGGGCAATGGAAAGCTCCCTGGATGCAGCAGCACCCTGTTCCTGAAGCTAGGTCTAAACACTGACTGTAGACAGGCATTCAAGGAAGGAAAACTCCTGGAGCAAAGGCATGGAGGTTTTACAAAAGGGAAAGACCACCATGTGGTTGGTAACAGTGCTGGAATAGAGCTAGGTCCTTGGTAAGTTTTCATTTTGACTGCCCTGTGTGGGAGCCTGGTGGTCACTGATGCCTGTCCCAGGGCCGAAAGAGGCAGCTATGGCCTCTGCCCTGTCCATGGAGTGCCAGGCAGCAGTGGCCTCCTCCACTTCAATCTGAGAATGGCTATCTTGGAGACTTGTCTGCAAGACAGCCCCAAGGGTCCACTGACCAACAGCCAGTTGGCTCACGGCAAAATATACGAACAGAGTCTCCCTACGTACCAGTGGGCTTACTCTGAGAAGCAGAGGAGCACCGTGACCTCAGTCTATGTGCAAAAGGTCAACTTCCATTTGCACATGGAGATATTCGTTAAGATGTCTCTATGAATGTAAGGAAATATGTGTAGCAAATGCATGTGTGTATATGAACACGTGGACAAAAGTATGCACACTTGCCTACAACTGCAGTCTCACAGACTAAATGTTATAAACAGAACATTTTGATAATTTTAGGCAGGCCAGTGTCCAGGGGACTATGTGCTCCTTACTAGATTGTAACTAGGAAGTCTGCTCTTAAGTCCAGTATCTCAGAGCCCAGTTTTGGATCCTTCCCTGGTTTCCCAAAATGGATAGCTGGCAGCTTACCAAGAAGATAGCCAGCTTTACCTGGCAGGAGACAGAGAAACACCATGAGAGATGCCTAAGGGCTAACAGCCCTGTGCACTGGGGCCAAGTCAGAGAACGACAGATGTTCTGGGCTGGAAGTTGTCTCCTCCATCCCCCTCCAGAGCCTGAATCTCCTCTGTGGCATCCGTCCTGAGGTCTACACCTGTAGTGAGTAAGTAGGAAATCATTTTCTCCCAGGTAGCCCACTTGTCTGGTTTGCAATATGCAGTATTGATCCACCACTATATGTGCCTTAAACATCTCATGTCCAGAGTGGGGATGAGTACCACACTTTGGTCCTGCTGTGGGTCACCATTCACTCCCCACTTTCTTCTTTCCTTTGTGTTTGGTCTGGTTTCTAGCTGTCTTATTGCCTTTGCTCCGGTTACTGCTTATACCGGATTCTGTTTTAATTCTCTATTGAAGAGTCCTCTGAAGAGTGCTATAAGCTTCTTGCTGGTGTCAAGCAAGTGAGACTGTAGGAGGAAGAGGGCTACTTCCTAGGTTCACTCCTATAGGAGCACCTTTTCCTGGGGGGTGTTAGCTGTTTCTCACTCCCTTCCCTACAGGCGGAGTGAAGAGGTCTGTTTCCTCACACTCAGGAGTGATGTGATGGAGGGTCATGAAAAGATGGTTGTAAGAAAGATAATTTAAAATATTCCTGTGATATGTTCTTGCTCCCTCTTAGCACAACTAGGTTGGCCTGTCCTTGTCACACCACTCTGAAACCCATGTGGTAGAAGTTTTCATCTCCAAATTGCAACGACTTGAGAAAATCATTTCTGGAAGGAACCTCCTTCTGGTTCTTCTTATAACGGGGCATCTTGTACGGGGACAAATGAGGAGTTGTGGCCACCAAAAACATCTCTAGACTTTGGCAAATCACCTGGGGGACAAAATCGCCACCACTCAAGCCCACTGCTGTAGAAGGAGCTAAACACTTCCTAGGCTTTGGGGGAGTGGTGAGTTATCCCTGCGGAAGTTTAGAATTATACCCTGGAAGTCCTATCAGACAGCTGAGGACATGAAAAAACCCATCAAGTTGCCCATTCTACCTCTGTAGACCCATGAGATTGGCTGCTGAGAACCCCCAGGCCATCATGATGGTTGTGAAGCAGCCCTTCTTCCACAAGGCTCACAGAAGGGCGACTGGCAGGCAGGGAATGGGAAGGGAGGAGGTGGAGTCAACAAACTTGTTGCAGCCAAAGCTTCTGGCTGAGATGGAGGCAAACAGCCCAGAACCCACCAGAATGACCCAGGCAGAGCGCCCTTCAGGCCTTCCCAAGATAATGAGTGTGGAGCCCCGGTGAGATCAGAACCGTGGACAGCTCCGAGAACACGTGGTTTCCAGGCACTAGATTGAACCGAATGAGTCCCTTCAACCAGAGGATCTGCTCATCCTCATCCACCAGGAAAGCACTGTTCCTTAATGACAATGTTAAATATATATATATTACTAAGGTGATCTTCACCACGACACTGTGAGATTACTACTATAATCCTGTTACAGATCTGGAAGCAGGCTCAGAGGTTCCCTTGCCCAGGGTGACACAGACAGAAAACCAGGCTTTACAGTTGGACTGAGGATACTGGCTTCAAAGTCTGCTCTTTTCTCAATGCCTCCCACAGGCAAAGTTTAAGCATCACATCCTCTATGAAGAACTTCCAGAAACTCTATTCCCAGTAGAACTGACCACTCCCTCCTCTGCCCCCACCCCTCGCCACCACACCTTATACACACTTCACACCATCACAGCATCTACAACACTTTATTGTCCTTGTTTCCATATCTTCCCCTGCTGAACTATAGATGTCCTCAAGGTCAGGTCACATCTCTCTAGTACATAACATGGTGCCTGACACACATTAGACACAATAAATGCTGTTGAATTTATAGATTCAGAGGAGCTACATGAATCGATCATGAGGACAGTCCTCCATGATCACATCCATTATAGGCGGATCAGCAAGAAAAGAATTGCCTAATTCCTGATTCTGAATCCTTTCTGATAGTCTTAAAGAATGGCTCTCCAGGGCACTTGGCCAGGTCTCCAACTCATTCGACTGGAAGGCCCCAATATTTGTATATTCTGTCCTCATCGTGGATACGTTTTTCCTTTCTCTGAGTTTGTGTTGGGATTTCTCCCCAGAAACAATCCTGAATATGGAAAACTTAGTACAGCGTGTGATTCTGTCGAGCTTCCACACGCCTCAATAAATGGATACTTTTACAAAATTGTCTCACTAAAAGTTTATGTGAGAAAGTCAAGAATACAACGATGGGGAAAGTCCAGAAAACGGGAAGTTCTGTGCTCAGTATTTCAGAAAATTGTCTCAGGAGATTTCAGCTCTGGCCAAGTTCCCCCTTGGCGGTCAGGGCCGGGGAAAGGCAGCTTTTTAGTCAGTAGTTCTGCCGCCCCAAGGTAGTCACGAAGCCTGGGCCACCTCCCTGCACAGCCGGAGCTGCAGCAAACCAAGTTTGGTTTCTCACCCTGGAAGCTCGGCCACATCACCTGGACCCAGGATGCGGGCATTCGCCTCGCCGATTCAGGCACCAGTTAGTCTCGGAGCAACTTGGGCGCCCTCTGCTGGCAGTGGTTGAGCGGCGAACGAAGCTAATGCTCAGGGTTTAGCCATGGCTGCACCCCTCCGCCCCGTCCTCGTCGTCTCACGGAATCACAGACATTCTCGAGGCCCTGGTCTCTGTTTATGGCCCTGGAGATGCTCTGTTCCAGCCCTGCATGTTCTCTCTCCTGGGATGTGTCTTTGGGCCATGGCTTCAAAAGCGTGGAAATCCTCATGCCTTTGAGATATCTGGAAAGGATCTCTTCGAAGTCAAGCCTTAATGTTAGGACAGACTTCAAGTTTCATGAGAAAAGAGGGGATATCAAAATCCAGAAGAAACAAGACACTTGTTTCCACCATCTGGCTGATTTTTAACCTGCTCATCAGCGGACTACAGTGCTGCCTGGGATTAGACCCTTCTGGATAAATTACTCTCCAGCTTTGATCACAATAAGAAACGACTGGAACAGAAGATGATGGTCGAAACTCTTCAGTCTTGTACCTGTTTGGGAATTGTCCAGAGGAACTTCCAAGAACTCAGTAGCTATGTGAAGCAGAAGTAGCACAGCCAGTGTGCCTTGGAGATGTCAGAGGGGAAACTGAAGTGTGTGTTTCCCTCATTTAACCAATCCACTAAGAAAAATCAGGAAATAGAGAAGAAAGTGAACCTCATAACCGTCTTTACTTTACTATTGTTGCTAAGCACAGGAAGGCAACCTGCCCTTGTATTTCTGCACCAGCTCTAAGATCCCAGAAACCAAAATCATGCTTGTACATCTTCAATTTCCTCAAAACAAAAGCTTACAGAGAAGAACATCATTTGCATTTCTTAATTAACTTTAGGGTTTACATTTAACTTTTACTTATTCAGATTTCCTTGAAGTATTTGTCATTTCCACAATTTGAATTATAATTTTTTATTGAAAACTTCCTTTGGTGTGCTATTATATTGCTGACTTCCGTCAATGTGGGTGAAGTTCACTGCTGTAACAGATAGATACAAAAATATTTTTTCTTTGAACATCACACAAACTTAGCTTCATATAACAGCTAAACGTAGGCTTTCAAAGATCAAATGACCCTGCTTGTTGCTTTTCTCCCAACAATGATTTAAGGACCTGAGTACCGTCCATTTTGCAGATTTGCTGTTGTCCACATGTGACATCAAATCCTGCTATAGTGTTCCGGCCTAGTCCACTCATCATGAAGGGTGAAAAAGCTGTTGCCCCTCATGGGGGTGTTTTCACTGGCCAGCCCCGATGGGGTAAACATCACTGCTAGACACATATACGTGGCCAGAACTCCTTCACATGGCCATAGCTAAGAGTAAAGAGGCTGTGAGATAGAATCTAATTTTCTGATTAAAGTGAAGCGAAGACAAGTTTGGTGAATAAGAGCACCGCTTTCTACACTGTGGGCACTGACGTTTTTAGTATTAACATTCTGTTTTCTTGCGTGGACACATTTTATCTAATAAAACTCTGACTCAAAATTTGATTCCACATATTAAACTCAGGAAATAGAATTGAGTGAAGAAGGCAGGGATGTCAATCAATATGGTTCACAGCATCATTGGCTCTTTAAAGGGGAGATTCACATTGATTCCAAGGTCATAGATTGAAGTTGAAAAATAGCCATGACTGTTGTTGTCTCAAAATGAGAAAGAAAGTTATTAAGAGATTTAGTAATATTTAGATATAGATTGACACTGGTGCCATCACTCAGTCACTATGACAGATGCTCACACATTGGGATGGTATATATGCTTATTCATTCAGCATGCAGAGAGGTTGACAGTGGGACACTCTTTCCTATGCTTTCAACCCTCTTGACTGTCATTCAGTTGATGTGTGATCTGGTAAGTGAAAATCTCAAGAATTATCCTTTCTATACTCAGGTCCCTGAAAATTTCTAGAGCTCCTATTATGCAATTTGGGTTGTACCAGGGTGGGGCCCACTCTTTAAGTTCCTTGCACACAAAACATTGTTTAAGATGAATGATGCCCATTCCGAACCTCTT
>NW_025793990.1:1764-3588 GCF_021613505.1 Equus quagga | reverse complement strand
GTGCTTTTGTTTATTTGTTTACACCATCCAATCCAATCAAGCCAAACGAGATGGTCGACTGAAATGACTGATGAATGCAACCTGAGCTGACAGCTTCAAATTTGGGATGTGTTACTGATGTCAGGTTGATCAGTTCTCTGTCTAAAATTGATGCTATTTAAAGCTTTGAACAATTTAGATGTAGTCACTGAGTAAAATCCCAACGGGGTGAGAGAAATTCCATCAGGGCTGATTCTGCTGTGGTGAATTTCCATGTGCGCAGGTGTCAGAGGGAGAGTGACCTCTACCGATGGGGTAGTGAGACAGAACAGGATGCAGGAGGGGCGGTGGGCTGGCGTCACTCGCAGCAAAGGTAAAGAGGCTTAGAATAAAGATAGACGCATCTTCTCACAAGGAATCCCAAATGGCATAAGAGTGTGAATATTGGTCATTTCTGTTTCAAAACTTTTCAAGAAAGGAAAAAGTGAAGGGGAGGCAAGAAGTTAATATGTATCACGCTTCAATAACTCATCTGAAAATGAACCCCCAGGGAAATCATGGTAGTCGGTGGGGTAGACCAATGTTTTTATTAACAATATAAAAGGAATGTGTGGTGAAAGCAACGGTGACATAAGTACTGACAGTCAGTGGATGAATGATTATGTGTCCTGAGCACCTCAGGACACAGCAAACTAGAGCAATTCCACCAATCAAATGGCAAGAGAAGTCTAATCGAAGAACCATCCTTGTGCTGGAAGGGCAGAATGAGTCCAGTCTGGGGACTACTGCGGCCAGACTTGGGGAAATCAAGTTGTTGAAGGTAGCTGTGACTTTAGGGAGGTGTGCAACAGAGACATTAAGCCATTTCCAGTGTCTCTACCTTTAAAATAGTTTATTACTGGTCCAAATGTCCAAAGACATATTAAAGAGGGAAAATATTATTTACTGGACAGAAATTCTCTGGATATTTAGATTCTATTCCTGTCCAGGGGTGTGAGAGAGGGGATATGTCAGCAGCTCAGATGTAAGCTGGAAGGTTCCCGTCATTGTTAATGCAGCTTAGCCATCTCTAGGAAAAAGGCAGCAAATAATTGGGATCCCGCTATGTAGTTCCACCTAACAGAAGAAGAAATAAAGAGAAACTGTTATTTCCATTCAAATAATGGAGGAAAAGTAGTCTACAATTTAAACAGGAAGATTTGATGACATAAATTCAATCTAAAATATGCAGCATGTCGGAAGGTTACTGATGTGGACACCCTGTGGTTTGCACACTGAGAGATCAGCCCCCTCAAGAACCTGCTAACAGTTGATTTTCTCCTTCTGGGCGTGCTCTCCATCGTCCACAGTGCCCAGCGGGAGCATCATCACACTCTTTTGGATAACATCCTGGAATATATTGGCAATTGGTATGGTTGATCCATCCCGGATCATATCTGGTTCTGTTCCAAACACTGAAACACAGGAAAAGAAGGCATTGAATAAATTAATGACAAGACTACCCCCAGTGATCTCCGCAAATGTGTTCACTTTATCTTTCTTTCTTTTTTTTCCCCCCATCATTAAATTTGGTGGCTGGGATAAGTAAGCGTCTTGATATCATGCAATTTATATTCTAAAATAGTCAATAGAGTCAAGAAGAAAACTGTGGTTGCCTTATTTACTATTATCTACTTTTAAAAAATATTTTTAAATAATATTTTAAACTAACGTTAGACTTACAGAAAAGTTGCAAAAGTAGTACAGAGAGAGTTCTCATATATTCCTTACTCTGCTTTCCCTAATGTTAACATCTTATATAACTATTGTACAATTATCAAGAATAGGAAATTAACATTGGATAAT
>NW_025793990.1:0-1664 GCF_021613505.1 Equus quagga | reverse complement strand
ATAACTATTGTACAATTATCAAGAATAGGAAATTAACATTGGATAATATTATTAACTAGACTCAGACTTTATTTGAATTTCACTCTTTCCCTTCTGCTGTACCAGGATCCAATGCAGAATCCCACACTGCATTTGTCATTGCTCCTTAGTCTCCTCTTGTCTGTGACTGTTTCTCAGTCTTCCCTTGTCTTTCATGACCTTGACCCTGCTGAAGAGTACTGATCAGTTGTTTTGTAAAATGTCCCTCAGTTTGGGTTTATCTGACGTTTTTTCACGATTGGAAGAGGTCACGTGTTTTTGGCCAGAGTACCACAAGAAGATGTACCTACCTACTTTTATGGTTGCTTCACGAATTAAGTATTAGAAACACTAATATTAAATATTAGGAACACATTTCTTTGGTGTTTTGTGTTTCTTTTGTAACCAACATATGAATAAATCGCTGTACTCAACTTTCACCTGAATGTTGCAGTGTTTGTACTCAACTTTCAAGGTATCCCAGGAAACCGTTTTAATGGATATCCTGGGGTCTAGAAAGAGATGAGTTGAAACCTTCTAGGCTATAGGGAAAGTTGCCAGAGATGGAGTGGGAATGAAAAATAAATGAAGACACAAAAGAGAACATGCCGTGTCTTCTGGATCCACAGAGCAAGGCGTGAATGTGAATAAAGATAATGTACACTCGTGCATTGCTTAACGACAGGATACATTCTGAGAAATGCATCGTTAGGTGATTTAATTGTTAGATGGTTTAATTGTTGTGTACTCACACAAACCTAGGTGGTATAGCCTACCACACGCCTAGGTGATATGGTGCTAATCTTATGGGACCACTGTCATACATGCAGTCCGTTGTTGACGAAAAACTCATTATGTGGCAGACGACTGTCCTTTGTTGGCAGGACTGGTTTAGCACACAGACAGACAAAAAGGTGCCTTATGCATTCCTGCATTTTCCTGTATTTCATGTCTTTACTGTTGAATTTGACATTTCAATCACACATCTCTCTTCAGCTGGCATTCCATTTAACTTCCTAACTCTTCTTCCTCTTTTCTTCACCCCCAAAGTTTACTGGTAAAATACTGCTACAATTGAGGGCAGTGGGGATGATTGTGTAGAGAAGTATGGCTCTCGGTGTTGGACTTGTCCTCTAATTTTTGATGTCTGTGTCCCTTGTACTCATAGACACAGAGAGTTAGTGCTCCAAGGAGGTCTGGAGACCATTAAACCCAGAGCTCTATGACCGGGAAGAGCAAGTCCCCACAGGGCAGCCCGGTGCCAGCTTGCTCACTCCACTACATTTTTAACCCCAGAGGACTTCCTTTACTTTCGTGCAAGTTCAGCTGTGCTTTTAAAAGTTTTTATGTATCGGCCAATATTTCCATGAGTTTTGCAGAAGGAGGGTTGGGAGGTTTCCAAGTCCATCATTTTTCCCCAAATTCAGGTCTCCAGAACGTGAGTTTGAACCCTGGCTTTGCTACTTCTAGCTGAGTGCCCTCCAGCAAATTATTTAATCTCTTCTCGCCTTAATCTGCACCCTGGGGAGGGCTGTTGGGAGGATTCATGAGACAGTGCGTAAAGAGCCCTGAACCACACCGTTTACCGTCAGTAATGCAGCCCATATAAAAGGAGAGTCCACAGTGAAGTTTTAAAAGTGTCTGCT
>NW_025793989.1:10205-11270 GCF_021613505.1 Equus quagga | reverse complement strand
CTTTGGAGCCAGAAGGTCCAGGTTCAATCTCCAGCTCTGCCCCTCTAACTGCGAAGGGGCCCGCGCTCCACCAGGCATGCCTCTCCCCCTGCCCAGGTCCCCTCGAGATGAGGAATGAGCAGGGCCGTGGGAAGTCCCTCTGGAGATGTGCCTGCCCCTCAGTGAGCTCAGCTGTCAAGGCCGTCACGTCCAACCTGGGGTCTGCACCGGAGGACCTCAGTCCACGCAGCCCCCGCCCACGGAAGGGAGGAGGTGGGGAGGGTCCAGCCACAGCGCGGGCTTACAGTCGCACTCCCAGTGCCAGCAGCAGCCGTCGGGGTCCAGGACGCGCACGGGCGTGAGGTTGTTGGAGCAGGTGGGCATGGGCGGGGGCTCGCACTCCACGTGCACGATCTCCACCGTGTTGTTCTGCTTGCAAGTGGCCATGATGCAGTCGCAGATCCACCACGTCTCGTTCTCCTGAGGGCGGGGAGGGCGCAGGGTCAGGGGGACAGGCCCCACCACCCAGCCCACGCAGAACACTGCTTGTGAGGCCCCAGAGTGAGCACCTAAGAGCCCTCCCCAGGAGGCTGGAGGCCAAGGGCTGCCCCATCAGGGAGGCGGCTTCAAGGCCACTGTGCTGCAGCAAGAGCACAGCACTGTGCTCCTTGTGGGTGAGACGGCAGCGTGCCCCAGCAGACCCCACGTGGAAAGGCAGCTTGGAGCCTTGGCCTTACTGGGGATGGTGCGGGACATGGGGGACAGAGGCGTCTTGGGTGACCAGCAGGAAGGCAGCGCCTGGGGCATTGAAGGCCTGGACGGTGGGGACACTGCTGCCCATGGCCCACTGACCTTTCTGGGAGGATCAAAGTCAGGGCACCCAGAGGGCTTGGTGGTGGCTGGCGTGCTTGATGTTGTGGACAGCGTGGGCGTTGGCGTGGGTGTGCTGGGCGTTGGGGAGGGGGTGGATGGGCAGGACCAGTTGAAGAACTGCAAGGAGCAGTCCAGCGAGCAGTTCACGAAGTAGCAGGTGTCCCCGTGCCTGCCGTTGTACACCACCTCGCCTGCAGGGGGAGAGACCAGTGC
>NW_025793989.1:7885-10105 GCF_021613505.1 Equus quagga | reverse complement strand
TGCCTGCCGTTGTACACCACCTCGCCTGCAGGGGGAGAGACCAGTGCCTACGCCATCCAGGCAGGGCTGGCCGCCAGTGTGCACAGGCGAGTCCCCACCCAGGCCACCAGAGGGGAGCCCACCAACCCCTCTCCCCCTGACTCGTGGCTGCAGCAAGGTGGGGCTGGCCACAGAATCAGCTCTCCCCACGCAGCACCCAGCTTCCCTAGGAAGCTCCCAGTTTAGACCTGAAACTCGATTCCGACCCATGGAAAAGCACAGCCCAAAATTCCACCAGCCTCCACCACCTGAGAGTTGGAGAGAGCAGCCTGCGTACCTGGGCCATAGTACATGTCATTCAGAACACAGCAGACGAGCAGGGTGGAGGAGGCGACTGAGCCGGTGGTGATTTTGGTGCTCGGGGTGCTGAGTGGGGTCGGGGTAGGGGTGGGCACGCTGGTGGTCAAGGTGCTGGTGGTGTGTGGCATGGTCGAGGTCAGGGTGGGCTTTCCCGTGGTGGTCGTTGAGACAGTCACAGGAGTGGATGTGGAGGGGTGTCCTGGGGTGGGCGAGGAGGGCCCGGTGGTGGTTCCACTGGTGGGGGTGGTCTTCGAGGAGGTGGGACCTGACGTCTGTGTGCCTGTAAGAATGGAGGTGACGGGTGAGGGCTGATGGCAACGGCTCATCATAGATGTGCAGCCGGACAGCTCCCTTGGGGTGAGGTACAAGGCATGGAAAGGCCCCACGTCCACTGCCCTGGCTCTCGGTCAGGGTGAGCAGGGCCACATGCACGGTGTGGGCAATGGGGAAGCCCACAGGGGAGGAGCGCCTGCCCCTGGGCAGCAGCAGTGCTCGCCCGCCTGGCCGGAGGGGTTGTCACAGGACACTGGCCCATCCGAGGACACTGACCAGCTGCCCTCTGAAGCCCCAGTGATGAGGCGCAGACAGAAGAGGAGGATGGAGGGAGGGTCTCCCGGGGCACCTGGTTGGCACCCTCTGCCCCCCACCCAGCTCTGGCCCCACGTCCCTCAGTGGGCTCCACTGGGGTCGGTTTTATCTATGTTGCCCATCACACAGCTGTGGGCTGAGGGAGGTGGGCCGCAGGCAGCTGTCCTAAGAAAGGAGGTTTTGCGGGGCAAGTGGCGGCGTTTAGCTAAGCTGCCCATGCACTGGTGTTGGCCAGTGGCCCCCTGAACACTCTGTGGCCAGGTTCTGCTGGTAAGGGAGGCTCGCCAAGCCCACTGGAACCTTCCTGGAGACCCCTCTCACAAGGCAGGGCTGAGGGCACCAGCTTGGGTCCAAGGAGCTTCAACGCTACCCCGGCAGGAGAGTGAGCTCTCCAGGGTGAGGAGGAAGCAGGAGTGTGTGCCGTGGGGGTCTGTCTACCTGGAGTGGTGGTGCCAAGGCTTCTTGTTGCAGTGACCGTTGGTGTTGGGGGCCGTGGTGTGCTGGATGTCTCCCTGATTGTTGGGGTGGCGGTCAGAGGCGTGGTTGATTCCGTGGAAGAGGGGGTGGTGGACGGAGATGTTAGAGGGGAGGAGGACTCAGACGGTTTTGGTGTGGTGGTCTCACTCGGGGGTACTGTGCCTGTAGGTGTAGGGGTCTCCGTGCTGGTAGCGAGGATGCTGGGTGTTGAGGTTGGGGTCTCAGTGGTGGTAGTAGTGGTGGTTGTTGTGGTCTCTGTGGTGGTGCGGATTGGGGTCGGGGTCTCTGTGGTGGTTATGGTAGGGGTTGAGGTTGGGATCTCATTGGTGGTGGGGATGGGGGTACTAGTACAGGTTGTGGTCTCTGTAGTGGTGGGGGGGTTGGGAGTCGTAGTCTTTGGGGTGGTGTGGATTGGTGTAGGGATCTCGGTGGTGGTGATGGTGGGCATTGTGGTCTCTGTGGTCATGGTGTTGGTGATGGTGGATGTCAGAGGTGTGATCTCTGTGGTGATGGTGGTAATGGTGGGGGTCGGGGTTGTGGTCTCTGTGGTGGTGATAGTGGGTGTCGGAGTTGAGGTCTCTGTGCTGGTGGTGGTGGTAGTGGTGGGGGTTGCCGTTGAGGTCTCTGTGGTGGTGGTGGTAGTGATGGTGGGGGTTGGGGTTGAGGTCTCTGTGGTGCTGGGGGTAGATGTGGAGACACAGTACCCACAGCAGTAGACGTTGATCTCATAGTTGAGGCGGTAAGGCATGGGGATGACTCCTCCTGGCTTATGGTCTTCATTTTTGCACACCAGTCCAATTGAAGTGTCGCACACCA
>NW_025793989.1:6625-7785 GCF_021613505.1 Equus quagga | reverse complement strand
CGTAGTCTTTGGGGTGGTGGGTGATGGTGTTGGGGTCTCTGTGGTCATGGTGTTGGTGGTGGTGCGGGTTGGGGTTGTGATCTCTGTGGTGGTGGTGGTGGTAGTAATGGTGGGGGTCGGGGTTGTGGTCTCTGTGGTGGTGATGGTGGGTATCGGAGTTGAGGTCTCTGTGCTGGTGGTGGTGGTAGTGGTGGGGGTTGCCGTTGAGGTCTCTGTGGTGGTGGTGGTAGTGATGGTGGGGGTTGGGGTTGAGGTCTCTGTGGTGCTGGGGGTAGATGTGGAGACACAGTACCCACAGCAGTAGACGTTGATCTCATAGTTGAGGCAGTAAGGCATGGGGATGACTCCTCCTGGCTTATGGTCTTCATTTTTGCACACCAGTCCAATTGAAGTGTCGCACACCATCGTTTGTCCAAGCTGTTCGATGGGAACATTTGGAAACTTAGTAGCTCTGCAGGAGATGTCGGCTGCCCAGCCTCTTCCACAGACATCTCCAATGGGTTCAATGTCTCCACCTGGTTTCGTAAAGGTTGGTTTACCAGAATCCAGCCAGCCAGTCCATTCACAGTCAGCCACACACGTAGTAGTGGTAACGGCCATGGACGTAATAGGCGTAGTGGTGGGAGTAGAGGTGGAAGACTCTGTGGAGGTGATGGTGGTGGCTGTCGTGGTGGGAGTCTCCATGGTGGGGCTCGTGGTGTGTTTTGTGGTCTCTGTGGTCATGTTGTTGAGGGTCGGGGTTGTTGTCCCTGGGGTGGTGGTTGCTGTGGTCATGGTGGGGTTTCTGGTCTCTGTGATGGTGGTGCTGGGAGTTGGTGTTGGGGTCTCTAGCATGGGAGTGGTGGTGGGGGTGGTGGTCACTGTGGTCATGGTAGGGGTGGTTGATCCCGTGGTCCTGGTGGGGGTGGGGGTTGCAGTGGTCATGGCAGGAGTGGTGGTCATGGTGGTTGTGGTGGTCATGGTGGGGGTGGTGGTCACAGTGGTCATGGTGCTGGGGGCAGGGGTTGTTGTCCCTGGGGTGGCGGTGATGATGATGGTGGTCGTGGTGGTGGCAGTGGTGGGGGGGACAGGGGTCGTGATGGTGGGTCTGGAGGAGGTTGAAGGTGGCGGGGTGGACCCACAGATGTTGAAGTGCTGTACCACTGTCCCATTGGGGCCAC
>NW_025793989.1:5071-6525 GCF_021613505.1 Equus quagga | reverse complement strand
GGGGTGGCGGTGATGATGATGGTGGTCGTGGTGGTGGCAGTGGTGGAGGGGACAGGGGTCGTGATGGTGGGTCTGGAGGAGGTTGAAGGTGGCGGGGTGGACCCACAGATGTTGAAGTGCTGTACCACTGTCCCATTGGGGCCACATAGCTCCCAGTAGCAGAAGAAGCCGTCCTGGGTGTAGTTGAGAATCTTTCCTGGGGGTCGGGAGCGAGGCTGATGTCAACACTTTGGGAGCAAGACTCACAAGAACCCCCCAGCTTGTCCCAAGAAGAGAAAGGAGGCCTGTCCCCGGTCTCCGGCAAGCGGCAAACCAATGCCCCATCGGGACACCTCCCCAGAACCCTAAGGGCCCCCATCAGGATGGAGAAGCTGGGTCACAGGAGGGCATTTGACACAGGGAGCATCAGGATGTGAGCCCCAAGGGGCTGCTGCCCAGCAGGCAGCTCTGAGCCAGGAAGGGCCCCTGGGGTCCACGGGGTGGAGGAGGAGACTGAGTGCCCAGGGTCCAGGGACAGTGCAGCCACGGGATCTTCTGGGTGGGGCCTGGCCTGCTTCCTCGGGGGCAGCCACAGAGGGCAGCTTACCTTCCTCAGGCTGGCAGATGACCTTCGAGGACTTGGTGCACATGCTGGAAGACAAGTGCCTCAGCTTCAGACCCCCAGAAAGGAGGAAAGTCACCTCTCCCCTGGGCCCTGCCCCCCTGCCACGCCCCTGCGGCCAGCCCCCCGGACCTGCTGAAGCCCGAGGCACTGTCCCAAAGACCCACCCCAGAGGAGCTGCCCATTCTAACTGTACAGAGTGGGGACAAGGCAAGGTAGGCAAAAATGGACACAGAAGGGAGGCAGAGAAGGAAGGCCTGGCTCTCCCCGGGAAGGGGGCTGGTCCCAGTGCCCTGGCTCCTGTATGCCAGCTTGTGCGTGTGCATCCATGTGCAGGTGCACCCAGGGGTGTGCTTGTGCACCTGTGCATGTGTGAGAGTATGTGTGTTGTGTCCACTTCTGTGTACGTGAACACTTTCTGTGCCTGTGCATGGGTGCATGGATGTGAATGCTCGTGGGTGCATATGCACCTGTGCATGTGTGGCCGTGTCACAGGCGCATGCGTGTGAGCACATGTGTGTGTGCCTGTGTGTGTGCTGACCTCCCACACGTTCCCTACGATAAAAGCCTAGGTAACAAGACTGGCAGATGTCGTCCGTGGGAACAGACACTCCAGGTCGGTAGCGGGTGTCCTCGATATAGCAGCCACATTTGTCTCCTGTGACGCACTTCTTCAGATCCTCGTCATAGATGGGCCTCTCCTCGGGGCACCAGGGGTAGCAGCCTGGTGGGCAGAGGGCACGGGGCGTGGACCACAGTGGAGGACACCCTGACCACCAGACCCCACCCTTGGGCCCTACTCTAGCAGGTCCTTCTCTGCAGGATGTCCCTATAGAAAGGCCAGGGACTGGAA
>NW_025793989.1:1896-4971 GCF_021613505.1 Equus quagga | reverse complement strand
GGGTTGGGGTCGGGGTCTCTGTGGTGGTTATGGTAGGGGTTGAGGTTGGGATCTCATTGGTGGTGGGGATGGGGGTACTAGTAGGGGTTGTGGTCTCTGTGGTGGTGGTGGGGTTGGGAGTCGTAGTCTTTTGGGTGGTGTGGATTGGTGTAGGGATCTCGGTGGTGGTGATGGTGGGCATTGTGGTCTCTGTGGTCATGGTGTTGGTGATGGTGGGGGTCAGAGTTGTGATCTCTGTGGTGATGGTGGTGGTGGTAATGGTGGGGGTTGGGGTTGTGGTCTCTGTGGTGGTGATAGTGGGTGTCGGAGTTGAGGTCTCTGTGCTGGTGGTGGTGGTAATGGTGGGGGTTGCCATTGAGGTCTCTGTGGTGGTGGTGGTGGTGGTGGTGGTGCGGGTGGGGGTTGGCATTGGGGTTGGGGTCTTTGTGGTGGTGGTTGTGGTCTCTGTGGTGGTGATGGTGGTGGTGATAGTAGGGGTCAAAGTTGTGGTCTCTGTGGTGGTTGAGGGGTTGGGGGTCATAGTCTTTGGGGTGGTGGGTGATGGTGTTGGGGTCTCTGTAGTCATGGTGTTGGTGGTGGTGCGGGTTGGGGTTGTGATCTCTGTGGTGGCGGTGGTGGTAGTAATGGTGGGGGTCGGGGTTGTGGTCTCTGTGGTGGTGATGGTGGGTATCGGAGTTGAGGTCTCTGTGCTGGTGGTGGTGGTAGTGGTGGGGGTTGCCGTTGAGGTCTCTGTGGTGGTGGTGGTAGTGATGGTGGGGGTTGGGGTTGAGGTCTCTGTGGTGCTGGGGGTAGATGTGGAGACACAGTACCCACAGCAGTAGACGTTGATCTCATAGTTGAGGCAGTAAGGCATGGAGATGACTCCTCCTGGCTTATGGTCTTCATTTTTGCACACCAGTCCAATTGAAGTGTCGCACACCAGCGTTTGTCCAAGCTGTTTGATGGGAACATTTGGAAACTTAGTAGCTCTGCAGGAGATGTCGGCTGCCCAGCCTCTTCCACAGACATCTCCAATGGGTTCAATGTCTCCACCTGGTTTCGTAAAGGTTGGTTTACCAGAATCCAGCCAGCCAGTCCATTCACAGTCAGCCACACACGCAGTAGTGGTAACGGCCATGGACGTAATAGGCGTAGTGGTGGGAGTAGAGGTGGAAGACTCTGTGGAGGTGATGGTGGTGGCTGTCGTGGTGGGAGTCTCCATGGTGGGGCTCGTGGTGTGTTTTGTGGTCACTGTGGCTCTGGTGGGAATTGTGGTCTCTGTGGTCATGTTGTTGAGGGTCGGGGTTGTTGTCCCTGGGGTGGTGGTTGCTGTGGTCATGGTGGGGGTTCTGGTCTCTGTGACGGTGGTGCTGGGAGTTGGTGTTGGGGTCTCTAGCATGGGAGTGGTGGTGGGGGTGGTGGTCACTGTGGTCATGGTAGGGGTGGTTGATCCCGTGGTCCTGGTGGGGGTGGGGGTTGCAGTGGTCATGGCAGGAGTGGTGGTCATGGTGGTTGTGGTGGTCATGGTGGGGGTGGTGGTCACAGTGGTCATGGTGCTGGGGGCAGGGGTTGTTGTCCCTGGGGTGGCGGTGATGATGATGGTGGTCGTGGTGGTGGCAGTGGTGGAGGGGACAGGGGTCGTGATGGTGGGTCTGGAGGAGGTTGAAGGTGGCGGGGTGGACCCACAGATGTTGAAGTGCTGTACCACTGTCCCATTGGGGCCACATAGCTCCCAGTAGCAGAAGAAGCCGTCCTGGGTGTAGTTGAGAATCTTTCCTGGGGGTCGGGAGCGAGGCTGATGTCAACACTTTGGGAGCAAGACTCACAAGAACCCCCCAGCTTGTCCCAAGAAGAGAAAGGAGGCCTGTCCCCGGTCTCCGGCAAGCGGCAAACCAATGCCCCATCGGGACACCTCCCCAGAACCCTAAGGGCCCCCATCAGGATGGAGAAGCTGGGTCACAGGAGGGCATTTGACACAGGGAGCATCAGGATGTGAGCCCCAAGGGGCTGCTGCCCAGCAGGCAGCTCTGAGCGGGGAAGGGCCCCTGGGGTCCACGGGGTGGAGGAGGAGACTGAGTGCCCAGGGTCCAGGGACAGTGCAGCCACGGGATCTTCTGGGTGGGGCCTGGCCTGCTTCCTCGGGGGCAGCTGCAGAGGGCAGCTTACCTTCCTCAGGCTGGCAGATGACCTTCGAGGACTTGGTGCACATGCTGGAAGACAAGTGCCTCAGCTTCAGACCCCCAGAAAGGAGGAAAGTCACCTCTCCCCTGGGCCCTGCCCCCCTGCCACGCCCCTGCGGCCAGCGCCCCGGACCTGCTGAAGCCCGAGGCACTGTCCCAAAGACCCACCCCAGAGGAGCTGCCCATTCTAACTGTACAGAGTGGGGACAAGGCAAGGTAGGCAAAAACTGGACACAGAAGGGAGGCAGAGAAGGAAGGCCTGGCTCTCCCCGGGAAGGGGGCTGGTCCCAGTGCCCTGGCTCCTGTATGCCAGCTTGTGCGTGTGCATCCATGTGCAGGTGCACCCAGGGGTGTGCTTGCGCACCTGTGCATGTGTGAGAGTATGTGTGTTGTGTCCACTTCTGTGTACGTGAACACTTTCTGTGCCTGTGCATGGGTGCATGGATGTGAATGCTCGTGGGTGCATATGCACCTGTGCATGTGTGGCCGTGTCACAGGCGCATGCGTGTGAGCACATGTGTGTGTGCCTGTGTGTGTGCTGACCTCCCACACGTTCCCTAAGATATAAGCCTAGGTACCAAGACTGGCAGATGTCGTCCGTGGGAACAGACACTCCAGGTCGGTAGCGGGTGTCCTCGATATAGCAGCCACATTTGTCTCCTGTGACGCACTTCTTCAGATCCTCGTCATAGATGGGCCTCTCCTCGGGGCACCAGGGGTAGCAGCCTGGTGGGCAGAGGGCACGGGGCGTGGACCACAGTGGAGGACACCCTGACCACCAGACCCCACCCTTGGGCCCTACTCTAGCAGGTCCTTCTCTGCAGGATGTCCCTATAGAAAGGCCAGGGACTGGAAGGGCAAGAAACTGGATCCCCCCAGCTGGGCCCTGCACACTGCCACATGGCCAAAGTGACAG
>NW_025793989.1:0-1796 GCF_021613505.1 Equus quagga | reverse complement strand
AAGGGCCCCCATCAGGATGGAGAAGCTGGGTCACAGGAGGGCATTTGACACAGGGAGCATCAGGATGTGAGCCCCAAGGGGCTGCTGCCCAGCAGGCAGCTCTGAGCCAGGAAGGGCCCCCGGGGTCCACGGGGTGGAGGAGGAGACTGAGTGCCCAGGGTCCAGGGACAGTGCAGCCACGGGATCTTCTGGGTGGGGCCTGGCCTGCTTCCTCGGGGGCAGCTGCAGAGGGCAGCTTACCTTCCTCAGGCTGGCAGATGACCTTCGAGGACTTGGTGCACATGCTGGAAGACAAGTGCCTCAGCTTCAGACCCCCAGAAAGGAGGAAAGTCACCTCTCCCCTGGGCCCTGCCCCCCTGCCACGCCCCTGCGGCCAGCGCCCCGGACCTGCTGAAGCCCGAGGCACTGTCCCAAAGACCCACCCCAGAGGAGCTGCCCATTCTAACTGTACAGAGTGGGGACAAGGCAAGGTAGGCAAAAACTGGACACAGAAGGGAGGCAGAGAAGGAAGGCCTGGCTCTCCCCGGGAAGGGGGCTGGTCCCAGTGCCCTGGCTCCTGTATGCCAGCTTGTGCGTGTGCATCCATGTGCAGGTGCACCCAGGGGTGTGCTTGCGCACCTGTGCATGTGTGAGAGTATGTGTGTTGTGTCCACTTCTGTGTACGTGAACACTTTCTGTGCCTGTGCATGGGTGCATGGATGTGAATGCTCGTGGGTGCATATGCACCTGTGCATGTGTGGCCGTGTCACAGGCGCATGCGTGTGAGCACATGTGTGTGTGCCTGTGTGTGTGCTGACCTCCCACACGTTCCCTAAGATATAAGCCTAGGTACCAAGACTGGCAGATGTCGTCCGTGGGAACAGACACTCCAGGTCGGTAGCGGGTGTCCTCGATATAGCAGCCACATTTGTCTCCTGTGACGCACTTCTTCAGATCCTCGTCATAGATGGGCCTCTCCTCGGGGCACCAGGGGTAGCAGCCTGGTGGGCAGAGGGCACGGGGCGTGGACCACAGTGGAGGACACCCTGACCACCAGACCCCACCCTTGGGCCCTACTCTAGCAGGTCCTTCTCTGCAGGATGTCCCTATAGAAAGGCCAGGGACTGGAAGGGCAAGAAACTGGATCCCCCCAGCTGGGCCCTGCACACTGCCACATGGCCAAAGTGACAGCTAGGTCCCATCCACCTGCTGATGGACAGCCAGGCCTTGCCCAGCCTCCAGGGTTGCAGGCTGCACCCTTCGCCCCTGACCTGACCTCCCTCCTATGAGGTAGGATGCTCCCTCCCCAGACCTTCAAGGCTCAGTCCTTCATGTCGCTGGTTCTCAGACCAAAGGCCCTGGAGTGGCCTCCCAGACCCACCTGTGAAAGCCCCCTCCCCCTTATCCTGCTCTGCAGGTCCCCATAGCACTCTCTGCTCCTGACAACACCCGGTGCCTGTTAACCTGCTTCCTTTCTGCCTCCCCCTGAGAGGGCGGGATCATAGCTCAGTCTCCAACCCACTGTGCAGTCAACAAAGACTCAGCAGAAGGTGAACCTGGCCCACCCTGGGTCTCAGGGTCCCCAGCCCCCACAGAGCCTCTCAGGGTGACCCCAAGGGTCTACAGGGGACACTGCCCTTTGGCCCCAGGCCAGCAGGGCAGGGCAGGCCACCGCTCCCCAGGAGGCCCCGCTCACCCTCGAGGTAGGACATGGAGATGCTGGAGTGGATGCCATTGATGGTCCTGCAGGTCTCGAAGCTGCGGTGCCCACAAGGCTCGTAGTGCCACTCACACTCGTGCGGGGGGTTGTAGTAGTC
>NW_025793988.1:4387-7306 GCF_021613505.1 Equus quagga | reverse complement strand
GAGATTATGTGAGAGTGTGTGATAGTCTGTGAGAGAGTGTGATATTGCGTAAGTGGGAGAGAGTGAATGTGAGTGTGAGATTGCACGAGAGTGTGAGATTGTATTGTGAAAGAGTGAGTCTGAGTGTGTAAGACTGGGAGTATGTGAGAGAGTGTGAGTGTGAATGAGTGTGTGAATGTAAGAGTTGAGTGTGTGAATGAGTGTGGGGATGAATGTGTGGGGACTATCCTATGCTCATCTCTGTGGATGTGTGAGTGAGTGTGAGAAGATCTGTGTTTTGAGTGTGTGTGTGGAGAGGTGAGTGTGAGCTTGGGTGTCTGGTGTGTCTGTCTTTTTGTTTGTGTGAGGTGTAGTGGGTGTGGGTGTTGTGTTCGGGGGTGTGTATGTGTCTCTGAGTGTGTTTCTCTGCACATTTGGGTGTGTGAGCATGAGTGTGGTGGGTGGTGTGGGTTCCCGTGGGTGTGTTAGGAGTGCGGGAAGTGGGTCTGTGTGTCTGTCTGGGCCTCCGTATCTGCCCAGGTCTGGGCCACCGGCCTTGTGGCCCCCGGCTCCCCCTGCAGCTGAATCATGGGGGCCCCCAGACTGCCCCTCCCCACCCACAGGTCACGGGTCCAGGCCAGCCCTGACCCCAGGTGTTCCTGGGCCCCCACATGCCACCCCTCCTTCCTGGGGTCAGGGCCTCCGTTTGGGGCTGGGAGCCTGGGGGCTTGGCCCAGACCAGGGAGACGCTGGGCATTCTCACCCCCACCAGGAGCCCTGCACAGGCCCCAGCCCTCCAGCACACACGCACAGGCACAAGCATGTGCACACACGTGCATGCGCACATGAACACATGCAGGCCCTGCTGTGGGGCTGCACACCACACCTCCCCAGGAACAGCCCCCAGCCATCGTCCACCACAGTGCTCGCCTCGCGAACTCGTGTGCCCTGTCTGTGCCAGGCTGTGCTGGGGGCACAGCCACACACTGCCTGCCCACAGCCCTGACCACCCGGCTGGCCGGTCGCTGCCCAGGGGCACCAGAGGCAGGCAGGGAACCGGGAGGGACCTGGAGGGCGCACGGAGGTCTCGTGTCGGGGACGATGAGAGCCAGGCCTAAAAGGCTGCATGGAGCTGGCTGGGTTTCCTGGGAGCCCCATTGCCCACTCATACACACTCATACCCACTACACACTTGTGCATACACTTGTGCACACCTACACACATTTATACACACTTCTGCATACCTACACTCTACACACATGTACACACCCGCATGTCCTGCTCACTCCACTCGGCTTACACACCCTCGCATGCTCGCTGACACGCTCGCAGCCATGGTACACATGTGGTGTGTGGAACTGCGCTCCGCAGTGGGGGTCAGAGGCTGGCAGGGCGCGTGCTCACGGTCAGGGCCGAGGTCAGAGATGTGAGGTGCAATGAGGGGACCATGTGGCCACACAGAGCACGGGCCAGGGCCAGCTCTTGGTGTCACCTGTGTCTTGAGGACACCCAGGCAGCCACTGCTGGGGTGCAGCGTGTGCACATGCATGTGTTGGTGTGTGTTGAGTGTGCACACACGTACGTCGAGGTGTGCATGTGGATCCCGGGCCTGCCCGCCACTGAGCAGGAGGCCTGGCCTCTCTGGCTCTGCCTCCTGCCTGTCACTGATCCTCACTTTCCATCTGTCCCCTCAGCCCTGGGAGACTGTGGTTCCAGAAGGTTCCATTGGGCAGGGCCCTGGCCACACTCAGGACAGGCCTCTTGGCCACCCAGGGTCTCCCCCCACCAGGACGTGACCCCGGCCTGGGCTCCACAGGCCACCAGGCAGAGCTGCACAGCCAGGGCCACAGGACCCGCCACCCCCACTGGGAGGTTGCCGGTTCCCCTCCCCCCGCCAGGCTGCAAAACAAGCCGGGGCTGCCACCCCCACCCCACACACAGGACAAACACACGCAAATATTTCTAAAAACGCCAGCGACGGGAACCGCAGAGCAGGTGGTGCCGGCCTGGAAATTCCCCTCGCCCAGGGAAACAGCAGCCAGCCAGGCATTTGCATGGGGGCAGGGCGGCCTGCCGGCCGCTGCAGGAGGATGCCAGGCCTTTCTCCCCCCGGCCCTGGTACCCCCCCCCCAGGCGCTGCCCAGAGGACTGCCTGGTGGAGGGGGCTCCTGGCTGGAGAGGGACCAGGCACCACCCCCACGAGCAGGGCTCTGGAAGTGGGCTCTGTGAGCCCCCTGGGGAGGAAGCCCCTGACCACAGCTGGCCGCACCCACCCCTCAGCTCCAGTTGGCACTGTCCCTCACAGTCCATGCTGTCCCCAACCTTCGTGCCTGCTGAGGCCAGAGCAGGGCCTGCCTGCCCCAGGGTCAACCCACACACCTTCAGGCCACACTCCTCTGCGGGGGCACCCACCCCCACCCCAGCTGAGGACCCTCTGGGCCTGCCCCAAAAGGCCCCTGGGACGTTGGAGACCCCTGAGAGACCCCACCCCCCACACAGAGGGCTGCCAGGGAAGGCTGAGACCCTGGAGGCCCAGCAGGGGTGTGCTGGCCCCTGAAAGTGGCCACATCTGAGGACAGCGTGCAGGATGTCCTGGCCAAGCAGGCCGGTCCCACCCCCAGCCTCCCAGGAGCAGGGCCTGTCCCTGGGTCCACCTCCCCAGCCAGGCCTGAGCCCTCCAGGGAAGACGCTTAAACTTGAGAGGGGTCCTCAGGAGGCCCCCGGGTTGTGACCTGGGTGACAGGGGTCAGTGGGATGACTCCTCTTTGCACACACAGTCTCCCACAAACATAGTCTTGCAGGCTCACACAGTCACAAAGAGACACACAGACACACACATAGACACACACACAGCTACACACAGAGACACACATAGAGACATACAGACACACACAGACACACACAGACACACACACAGAGACACAGAGGTATACACAGAGG
>NW_025793988.1:0-4377 GCF_021613505.1 Equus quagga | reverse complement strand
ACACACAGAGACACAGAGGTATACACAGAGGCACACACAGACACACAAAGACACACATAGAGACATACAGAGACACACACAGACACACACCTAGAGACACAGAGGTACACAGACACGCACAGAGACACACACATAGAGACACACACATAGAGAGACACAGAGGCATACATAGAGACATAAGATACACACACGTAGACACACACACAGAGAGACACACACAGGGAGACACACAGAAACATAGAGGCACACACAGAGACATACAGAGACACACACGTAGACACACAAGAGACATTCAGAGAAACACACAGACACACCCACAGAGACATGAAAAGACATAAACAGACACACACACAGAGACATACAGAGACATAGACACACACAGAGACAGACACACACAGACACACAGAGACACACACATGGAGACACACAGAGAGACATAGAGACACAGAGACACAAAGACACAGATTCAGATATACACAGAAGTTCAGACCTACACAGAGATTCAGACACACTGCTGGACACGGGTGTACACACACACACACACATATACACAGGCACCCTCCCAGCCACTCACGCTCTCAGAGGCTCACACTTAGCCACAGCCCTGTGGACACATCACACATTCACACACACTCAGACACGCACAGGTTCCAGAACTGCATGGAGCTGGAAGCACATGCCCAAGCACACTCACAGAGCACACACGCGCTCCCACGGGCTCTCAGACACACAGTCACTCACAGAGCCACACATGGGACCAGACTGGGTGTGCCCAGGGGGTTCCTGAGGAGCCCAAGGGAGACCCCTGCTCAGCTCAGAGACCGCTGGCCTGTGTTCAGGCGTCCCCCTGGGGCCGGAACTGCATTCTGGGGATGGGGGGACCCTGGCTCTGTACGGAGACGCACACCCAGAAAGGGACACACCAATGTTGGGGCTGAGCCGGGCACCAGGTCCCCCACACACACTGTGCACAAAGCCCACACCCTGAGCCCCTCAGACACCCCGGCACGTGCCCACCATCATGGGAGACAGGCGTGAGTGTGCATGTGGCCCAGGGCCAGGAGAGCAGCAGGTGCTCTCACACTCCCTCACACACACACAACCCAGGCAGCGGCTGGCAGCCCCCTCGGAGACCCCACCCTGCCTGGGGATCCAGGTGCACAGAGCCCACAGTGCAGCTGCCCTGGGCCTGTCCCCTCTCGGTCCCTGAGCTCTGTCCACCCACTGCCAGGGCCTGCACCCCTCGACGGACCCCACACTGATCCTCTCCCTGCAGGCGTCCCACGTGCAGCCCCCCTTGACGCCCCACCAACCACCTAGGACCCACAGCAAACCACAGCCTCCAGCGCTCCTGGGGTGAACGCCGGCAGGGCCCTGCCCTCCTCCGGGGCCACCTCTGTCCGCTGCCTCCCTCCAGCCCCCCTGGCTGCCCACACAGGTGGGGGAGGGGTCTCCCCAGCAGGGTCTGTGTGTGGAGCTGTGAGGGCCTCAGCCTCAGGGCCGCAGCTGCAGACACGATCACAGCCCCCGACTGTCCCCTCTTGCTGAGCCCTCGGGCCAGCCTGGACATTTGTCCAGGAATTCTCTGGGTCACACGACACGCTCCCCGAGCTCTCACTGCCTGGCCTTGCTGCCAGGATGAGGGCAGTCCTGACCCACCCAGGGGCCACAGGACGTCACGCTCCCCAAACGGCCACTGCAGAGGCAGAGGCTGAGCTGGCCCCGCTGGAATCCGTGGCCCCCACACTCTGGGGGACGAGTCCATGCAGGAAAGAGACGCCATGAAGGCTCGGGTGCCTTCGGGAGGAGGGGCCATGGTACCCGGTGCTGTCATGGCCCACAGGCTGGGCCTCTTGGTTGGGGACACTTTTCTCTCCGGCATGTGACATTTCACAACAAAAAGATTTTTGTCTTACTACTAATCACTAAGGAAAAGGTTAGAAAAAAAAAATAGAGGATTCAGCATGGAAATATGTGTTGCGAGCTACCTTTTTCATGAAAAATAAAATCCAAAATTTTCAAAAACAATGAAAGGATTTTGTCTTTAAGGGAAAAGGAAGCCCAGCCAGTCCAGGGCAGAGCAGGAGGGCCGGGCAGGGGGCAGGAGGTCGAAAGAAAAGGGGAGCCAGGACCCAGGGGCCAGGGCTACCCACGGGATGGGTGGCCAGTTGGGAGTCGGAGGGCCTGGGGGTGGGGGAGCCCCCAGACCAGGCCCTGCCCGTGAGGACTTGGGAGGGTCCCCATGGGGATAGTGGTCGCAGCCTCTCCCTCCTCCAGGCTCCTCCATGCCCCCCACCCCAGCAGAAGGCCCTACTCTCAGGGCTCCCCTCCCCCTCCACAGCCCTCCCCCATCATTCTAGAGGGCAGGGGGCCGGAGGGGGAGACATGGCTGGGAAGGAGGCTCCAGTGAATCCAGGGGGGTGCCCCTCCCAGGACCTCGGGCCCAGCCTGAGGGCCTCGCCCCACCTGGGAGAGTCAGGGCCTGGGGGCTGGTGGGGAGGGCCAGCGAGGCTGGACACACGGGCACCCCCAGGACTGGCAGGAGGAGGGACCAGGCTCCTGCAGTCACACTGGGGTACCTCAGGCGGCACCACCCCAGGCTGTCCTGGAGCCACATCGTTCTGGACGATTTCGTTGCTTTGTATTTTTGTGTGTTAAAAACATTGATTTCCAATACTGCTCTCACCAAACGTTGAAGCCACACCGTGCACTATGCACACACACACTTTGGTGACGATATTTGACTGAAGTGAAAGGGACATGAGCCAGGCCAGGCCAGCCCTGGGGCTGGGGCCAGCAGGCCTGGGAGGGTCCCCGCTGGGGACGGAAGCTCAGGAGCCTCTGTCCTTCTGCACGTGTCAAATGTCACCTTTGAAAATATGAGCAGATGTGGTTGGGGGGTGCTGTGTGTGGACCTGGGTCTCAGGAACAGCCCCCTCCACACCCGACACTCAGTGGGCTGGGGGCTACACGCGGGTCCTCTCCCTGGGGCCACACCCGAGGGGAATGGGAGGGGTGAGGCTGGAGGGGGTGGGTGGGTGGAAGGCACAGGGGACAGGTTAGAGAGGCCGAGACCCCGGACTCGACAGGCACCGGGACAGAAGGCCACGGGCCGGGCCCTGCCTCTCCCCAGGCCCAGCCGGCGGTTTGGGACGCCCCCGAGCACTCGCAGGGAGGCGGCGTGCGGGGTTCCCAGAAGGGCCCAGCAGACTCCACAACCAGAGCTTCGGCCAAGGGGCCCCTTCAGGCTGCCCCCAGGCTGCGGGGCCGGGTGCTGCGTCCTGGGGGCTGCGCAGCACCGTCCTCACCCTGACGGGCCCCCAGCAGCCCTCCCGCCACTGAAGTCCCGCAGGGACAGTGCAGAGGCTGGGAGTGGTGCGCCCGGCCCGCCATGAGGCCCTGGGGGGCGAGGGGCCTATCTTTGCCTGTGAGCTTGCTTTAGAAAGTGGGGAATTCTAAGTCTCTTCAGCGCAGTATTTTTAGTGGTGTTCACCAGGGCGGCTCAGGGGCGGCTCTGCCAGGCATATGGAAACAAACCCCACTTGGGCTTTCTCCTTTAGTGTTTCATGTTCTGGGGTGACCTGTGATCCCCTCTGAGGGGGCGCTCGCAGGACAGGGGGCTGACACTGACCACACGGCCAGTGAGCACACACGGGGGCGAGGCCGTGGAGGAGACGCTGCGGGGACACTGGGTGCATGGGGACCGCAGGTCCGTGCGCAGCTCACGGGGACGTAGACACACCTGCGGAGACTCACAAACACGCAGACCATGAACAGGCCCACAGGCTGTGAGGATGTGAGAGCTGGAGAGAGGCCCCCTGGGGCTCCCACGCCCCCTGCACCCTCCAGTTGAGTCCCCGTCACCCGAGGAGCCAGGCCCCTCCTGGCTCAGCAACACAGACCCTCCTCCACCACAGGCCCAGCTTCATCCCTCTTTCCCTCCAACCAACTGGGACCCCACCCGGATGCCAGGACAGGGGACCAGGAGAGAGGCCCCTCGCAACATCTCCCACACCAATCACAGTGTCCGGGAGCTAAGTGTCCCAAGTGTATCCAAACACGGCCCTCAGGGTGGAGACACCACAGGACCACATACTCAGGGCGGGCGGCTGAAGTCCCAGGGGCATCCTACGGTGGTGAGATGGGCCTGCAAGGATGGTGTCAGGGCTGACACTGAGCTGGATGAAGGCAAGCTGGGGCACAGTGCCAGTGAGAGCAAGGGACAGACTGCAGGTGAACCAGCGGACACCTTCAGAGTGAGCCTACGACAGTGTCAGGGTGAGCCTGGAACAGGTTCATGGTGAGCCTAGGGACAGTGTCAAGGTGAGCTTGGGACAGAGTCAGGGTGAGCCTGGGACAGAGTCAGGGTGAGCCTGG
>NW_025793987.1:0-5852 GCF_021613505.1 Equus quagga | reverse complement strand
ACTGAAGATTAATCTATATCATCTTAACTTAAAAGACATTGGGTTAAGTGATGATAATCTTTCTTAGTTGGTATTATGTGGGTAAATGTTATTGATATAAGTGTTTGAAAATTATATAACATTCCTAAATTCTGATCTGTCCTGGCTATCAGCCATAATTCTAAATATTATTTTAAGGTGTTGTCTATCACAGAAATAACCAAGTTTCTCTGTCAATTGTCATTTTTAAGTCTTTTGTTGTTTATGGTCAGTTGTTTTACTCTGATGCTCTTTGCTTTTGCAAATGTGTCTCATCTTCAGAGGGATTCACGGAAAGGACTCTGACAGTTACTCTGGAACACAGTTTTCTGATAAACTTTCAGATCATAGAACTGAACTGGGTAAGAAATTACAGAAATCTAATGGAGAAACTGATGACCCCATAAAACTGCTAGCAGAAGATTAAGATCAAGAACTGATTATACAGGACTGAATGAACTGAGGATGATAATTTTTGTGACTTTTATTTGAAATATTGTTGATTTTTTTGATGTTTTGCTTTGTTTTCTCAGACTCAAGAAAATCCTTTTTCTCTTGTGCTAACTATGACTTCTTATAGCAATTTGGTGAAATTAGTCTTAATTGGCTATCTTTGGTAAAAATGAGGGTGATTTTAGAGAGAAGAACTATGTTTCAGAGAAAAACTATAATACACATTGTTGGATATTAGATCCTAGTTTTGTTAATTGTCTTTGAATTTTTTTTCTACCTGTGAACTGGACTGGATCCTGAATTCTTCTGCTGAAATATCTGGTTACAAATCTCCAAACTAACGTTTTCAATTTTTTCCTCATTTTCATTTGGAATCATTGAGAATTGAACCTGCTCTTTTCCTGAAGCCTTGCAAACTAAAGCTGAACGACTTGATAGAAACTTGAGAAACTATAACCAATGTGTCCTGTTATAAGGAAAACGGATTCTTATTGAACTTATGCAAATAACTATATTGACACGAAATAATCATACTCATTTACTCACAAAGTTTCCAAATTCTGGAGAGATCAGGTAGGGAGAAAAAGATAAATATTTCAGTTTTGCTCATAAAGGTATGATTTCACCAAATTGCTGTAAGTCATAGTTAGCATAAGAGAAAAAGATTTCCTTAAATCTGAGAAAACAAGGTTCAGAGCAGGCGTCCCCAAGATGCACCACTGTGGCATGCGGATTATTTAGAGCTGAAGACAATAAAGGCTCAGACTCAGCAAGAACATTGGACCTTTCCCCCGCTAACTGATTAAAAGAAATGTAAAATAAAGGCCTGTCCCCAGGAGAGGCCATCACCATGGATAACTCTGGGTTTCCGTAGACTGGGAGGATCCTTGCTAAGCCCACCCTTATCAAAGTTCTATTTACCAAACATTTGCTTTTCCATTTCCATGTGGGTTGCCTTCCTCCCCTGTGAAGCCCCGAATCACTACCCCAAATGTCCTCCCTGTCTGAGCTTAAGAGACTCAAACAGGCAGCCTCAGCCAGTTGGCTGAGTTACTCAGTGTCCCCTGAGTTTCTCCCATGTATACATAAGAACCTTAAGGAAGAGGTGGGGAGGAAATTCTCCTACTTCCCCGACAAGTGGAAGAAAGTGGTTATAAATACCAGCTATGACCATGTGACCAGTTATGGAAACGAGGACTGTAATTGTCATGAGTATTCCTCTTTATTTTGTTATGAATATTGTGGGGGACTGGAATTGTCCACCCCAAGATATGTCTCTTTGGCATGAGGATTATTTTGGGCTGGTTACTTTGAAAACAGCAGACAGGAAAGAGACTCTAGAAAGTGGAATTTACTTACCCTTTGTTAAGAGACATTTACATTGTAAGGGAAATCTCCATCTGTAAAGGTGTCTCCTCTCTGTACCAGGAAGGAGGGGGGATGACCTTATCTTTAGAAACTCTTAATCAATGCCAAAGGCAAGGACTTAAATCTGCATCTTGTTTACTTGTCTTGTAACCTCCTGTAAGTGACTCCCCCCACCCCCAACATCCTCCATTGTCTGTAGCTGAAGGTGATATTTAAGGTGGTGGTTTCAGCCATTTTGGCAAGTTGCTCAGGTTGCCTGAGCCTCTCCCATGTATACATGTTATAAAGCTTTGTTTAATTTTCTCCTGTTACTGTCTCATGTGAATTTAATTTGTTCTCCAGCTGGAATAACTCACAGTGGGTAGAGGAAATGTCTTCCTCCCCTACAGTTTGGTGACTTGGATGGGATAAAATTTCACTGGCTGGACACTGCTCACTCCGGACTGCTGCAGCCAAGAGATCCCAGACCCCTGACAAGAGCCGGCAAGAGGTAAGAGTTCTTACCACATCAGTCTCCTGGATCTCTGCCTGCAGGGTGCAATGGAAGCAAGAGTAGTGAGGCTTTTTTTGCTTTTCTAAATTTAGATTAGCAGTAGTAAATGTTGGTGAGGCTAGCTTCTTGGATTCAGTGACTCTAGGATTTGGTTGAGTACTCATTGATTGTAGATCCTTTTCCTCCCAGAGATAGTTCTTTTCCTTGTCTCTGTCTTTGTTGTTTGTATAAGCCTGTTGTCTGGGCTTTTTGTCTTGTTCTATGCCTTGAGAGCTTGGCTTTATGATCTTTCTGGTCTCCGCCATCTGGAGGATGCATGTACCGGCATGCATCTTGGCAGCCAGTCAAGTACACAGGGGTTCTGGGACACAATCTCTTTGCTAGGCTGTGCTATCTCTCAGGGGAGTTTGTCATAAGGGATCCCGATTGCTTTCATAAGGGGCCTTTGCCATCTGAACCTTTGTTGCTTGCTGTGCAATGAAGGCCTTTACTTTCTTAGACTATTTTTGGGAGTGAACTTTCTGGATCTCTTTTGGAGACTTCTCTTATGTCCATGGTTAAGCTTATTGGTTGAGTCACTGTTAAGATCCTACTCATCAATGTGGCCAGATGATGGATCATTTAAATTCAGAAAACTTCTAAATTTGGGGGAAAAAATTGTGAGAGCTCTCATCATAATTTTTATTGGTACCTATGAAAAGGCCAAATTAAAAAGGAAACACACACACAAAAAGTCTAAGTGTTGATAAGATTATAAAGGTTGGAAGGCTTGAGCTGATTATTTTTCTTTATAAAAAGTTTATTATGAGGATTATTTTAGACTGGTTACTTTTAAAAACTGCAGACAGGAAGGAGGGTCTGAGGAGTAGAATTTACTTACCGTTTGTTAAGAGACATTTACATTTTAAAGGAAGTCTCCATCTGTAAATGTGTCTCCCTCTCTGTACCAGTACCAATGACTTAAATCTGCATCTTGTTTACCGTACTCATGTGGTAATCTCCCATGATTGACTCCCCCTCCACTCCCAACATCCTCTTTTGTCTTTAGCTAAAAATAATATTTAAGATGGTGGCTTCCGCCATTTACTTAATCCAGTTTGATTCTTATCTAAAAATTATAGGACCACTCAATAACCAGAGCCCACCTGCACTGATACCATTTTAACTTTCTTTTACATACTCTTTCCTTTGTCTTGTAAAGAGATAACTCACATATCTATGCCTTAAATTTAGCCCTACCCTCAAACTATGTTTGCAGCAGCTCTTTAGTGCCCATGGGTCCTGTCCCCATGCGATGCCACACTATTCTCTAAATAAAAGAGCACTACTGCCAGACCTTGAGAGTCCAAGAGATCTTTCTTTCGACTCCTTGGTTCACCGACCCTGCATCAGTTATATCAACTTTGCCTGAGTATGTTTTAAAATGTCTTCCTGGGAATACTTCCCTATCAATAGTACATGACCAAGACTTATAAAGTCCTGCCCATGGGTCCTGTTCCCATGCTGCAGCTCTTCACTGCCCATAGGCCCTGTCCCCACACTATTCTCTGAATAAAGGAGCAATACTTCCAGACCTTGAGAGTCCAAAAAAATCTTTCTTTTGACTTCTTGGCTCACCAAGCCCACTTACTTCACTGGCTTGTGAGCTGAAGTTCTAGTCTTCCTTGTGCCTTTCTCTCTTTTCAAGGATGGATCTAAATTTACTTCTCCATCGGGAACCTTCTCGGACAGCTGTACGAATCCACGTTTGCTGCCCATGGCTACTCTATGGGGCAAACCATGGCATTCAGCCTGAAGAGAATCAGTACCTTAAGCCTCAGGGTGATGAAGAATGAATTAATCCATTCCTTCCTAATCCTATCTCTAATAGATAAATTTTACATGGGTGCAGGTGGACCACTTAAGTCATTAGGATGGTTGCCAATCTCCAAGACTCCCGTGGCAGGTTTCTTTTCCTAAGGCTGGATTGGAATCCCTCCCTATGGCTCCTGACCACACTCTGAATCTTGGGAAAGTCCCAACCGGGACTCTGGTTCAAGGAAAGTACTAAACTCTAACCTTTGGTTGAGTGTGGGAACCCCTTCTTGGGAGAACAGCTCCAGGATGCAATTGGGTAGAATGTCCCCAAGACAGGTGGAAAATTCTTCACTGTTTTTCTCTATTCTTTTATCTTTTGGATAATTCACCTGGTACTTATTACTGCCAGGCATAATAGAGAAGGTATACAAAGGATACAATGCAGGGAAATGCCCCCATCACCCACCCCTTGCTATAGGAACCCCATAGACACAATGGGTAGGATGCTGCCCTAGGTTTAGGGGAGATTTTCAAGGCAATGTGTCCTTTTCTTTCATGTCCCTTAAAGTTACAGTGGTCATTTTGGGCTCCTTTTGAGTTTGCAATAGAGAAACAAAGAAATCTTTAAAGTGTCAAAGGCTCCACCCCTGGGTGCCCCCACTCTGGTTTCCGGGCCTGATCACCCCAGCAACCAAGAGGGGTGCCCTCTCTTGGTGGTTGACTGGTTGAGTATTTTAGGTGCCTACTGAGTCAGTTATGAGGATCAGACACCTGTGATTTATTCTGTGAACTGTACTGCCAATGTTGTGTGCCCCGGCACAGAAATTGGTGTGTGCCCCTTATCTTGATAACCCTCAGGAAGAAGCCACGAGGGTGAGGCCTGATCTCTTCTTTTCCCTGCTTTGTCTGTCTTGTTTGTCACCTCCTCTCTTGTTGCCAAGTCGAGGTTAAGTTCAGGCTGGACCTGAGCAGACACTGGACCTTCTGTACTTAACTCTCAACTCTGGCACAGGGAGCCCCAGGCCCCAGCCAGCTTGAGGCCTTTGCCTCCTTCTTCCTGCGTCACCTAGTGCTGGCTCGGGGACTAAGTGCCCAGGCTAAGGGGGACTTAACTAGGTCGTATAACTATGTTGATGGCTGCAGTCAGGTGTCTTTGCACTCTTTCTCTGGCTGCTGTCAGTCAGTTACCAGCTTTACTGCCATGGGGAATGCCTCAACCATCCCTGGAAACTCACGCCTTGGGTGCATTTTAACTAGTTAGAAATGCTTTCAATTGGGTGGGTTTTGCCCCAGAAACTCCATCTGTAAAAAAACTTGAGTGGTTTGTTTATGCTATTGTGATGTAGTTAATTCCCAGGACTGAAAAAAAAAAAAAAAAAGAGGGGAAAAGGCCATAAGCATGCGTTTGCCAAAAAATCTGTCTTCTTGAGTGTCTTCTCCACAATTATTTCTAAAAAGGCTCAAAACAAAATTTGGATTCCTAACTAGGGAGCTTTGTATTGTACCCGATTCATGGCAGTGATTTTTAAAACAATAGCTGTGGAAACTCTCTGTCTGTGTGTCTATATGTATGTTATATATGTGTGATTTTACCTCTGGATGGTATGGCCAAAACTAAGAGATCTATTTAATTGACTTAAAGTAAGCACTTACGTAAATTCTAAACGTAATAGAGATTAACCCAATGTCTTTTAAGTTAAGATGATATAGATTAATCTTCAGT
>NW_025793986.1:0-2992 GCF_021613505.1 Equus quagga | reverse complement strand
TGGGGACCGAGACTCCTTCCAGTGGTGAGTGAGGCTGCAGGTGAGCCAAGTCTGTCCTGCTCAGCCCCAGGGAAGGACTGTGCCCATGCTGTCTGGTATCATCCTTGGATGACACAGCCCTCCTGGAAGCCAGGTGAGGGTGGTGGCAGCTCTCCTGGTCCCACCAGTGAGTGACATTTTTGGGCAGCTGTGATGGACGCACCCCTGAGCCCATCCTCCCACAACGGAGGCTTTCCAGGTGTGAGTCCTGAGAGAAGGTTCAACAGGAGCCTGATTTCTTGTGTGCTGCCTCCTCTGATGGCAGAATCCGATGACCCTTCTGGGTTCCTTCAGAGAGCAGGGAGCTCTGGGAGAGAAAGAGGTGGGAATCGGGGATGAGCAGAGCTGGGAAAGCCAGGGGAGCTGATCCCTCCACCGTTTTGCATGTGCCCTGCAGCCTCCAGAGTCATCTAGGGAGGAGAAAAGGCTGTTTCCCAAACTCCACCACTGAAAACCATTCCATTGTTTTCTGTTTCTTGGTTCAAGCTTGAACTCATTAACAGGACACCGATCGATGCTGATCTCTCTTTGCAGCATGATCTCTAGGCATCTCCCACAGGTTCCGCTTCCACCCCTGCCCTCATATCCCTCTCTCCCTGCCTCCCTGCTTCAGGCCTTAGCATCTGGTCACACACCTCACCTTTCTCTCTGGGCTCCATGAGGCAGGCCCACAGCAGGGATGCAGAAGATGCTCAGTCGATGGGAGAAACTTCAGATTCACTTGAGGGGGGCTGACCTAGGATTCCAGGGCCTAAGGTTTGGAGGACGAAGTCTTCACTACCCACTTTTATTGGTCAGCTGTTGAAAACCTCCCAGAGTGTCCAGCCGTGTGTCAGGGCTTGTTGGGGGTGCAGGTGGGGAGAGGAGGAGCCAAGTTGCTCCCTTTGGGGAGCTTTTAGAGACAAAGTCATCTGACCACAACTAGAGAAAACCCTGGAGTAGGGAAAATGGAGTGGCCCCTTACTGAGGGCAGAGGAGTCAGAATGGGTGGGGCTTGAGTTGGCTTTCCAGGGAGGGTGAAACTCAGATAGGCAAAGCGAGAAAGGGCTGGGCATTCGAGGTTGGGTAACACTGTGAACACAGCCTGGAGGCAGCGAGTTAAAATATTTATTTTATGATCACTTCATTGCATCTAGAGCTTGAAGCAACTTGAAGGACATTATTTAACAAAATAGTAAAATACAAATGAAAAATGTAGACCAGACTCAAAACCTTAGGGTTTGGGGCCCTGTAATAAAGTGTTATACAGACTTGTAGTCAGACGACTCTGAGCTTCCTGGTGGCAAAAGGGAAAAGAAAAAAATATGTATATATTTTTATCTGACTTGTCATTGTTCATGCATTTATTACCTCATTTGACCAGTGTATATCAGCCCCTGTTCCTTTCCATTCTAGCTCCACAGGGGACACGGAGCAGAACTAAAGAACTGTCCTTGTGTGGCTTCTGTGGGGCCCTGGAAGACACAGAGTTGACATTGTCTTTGATGGCTGGGTGCACATACACCTCTAGGGTCCTGTGCTTTCCCTCCCTAGCAGTGAAGATGAGTGAGGGATGGAGACAAGTGGCACCAGAACCCCTGGGTCTGAGTGGCCACCCCACGTCCAGTCTGGCCTGGACACTTGGAGTGCTTGTGTCCCTCTGACTCTCGGGTGTGTGCTGGAGATGAAAGGGAGGCTGGGGCTGGAGCCTGCCTTCCCGTGGGAGCCTGAGGCTCCCCATCCCCAGGACGGCCTGGTTGTGTTGCCGGCAGGGATGATCTGGGCAAGATGACCTACTTGACCATGTGCATCAAGGAGAGCTTCCGCCTCTACCCGCCTGTGCCCCAGGTGTCCCGCCAGCTCAGCAAGCCCGTCAGCTTCGTGGATGGCCGCTCCCTACCCGCAGGTGGATGGGGTGGCTTTGGGGATAGTTCTCTGATACTCTCTGTGCCTTTGGCCAAATCTGTGTACCAATGGGGAAGAGCTCAGGCTCTGTGTTTGGCCTGGTTCCAATCCTGGCTGGACAATGAATGGGTCCCTCTTCCCCTCAGCCTTCGTTTCCTCTTCTGTGAAATGGGAGTGTGAAGAGTCCCTGTCTTACCAGGTTGTTGTCAGGATTAAAGACAATGTTCATCAGGGCTGTCAGGTACTACCATGCAGGTTGTGCCCTGAACAACTTCAGGAAGCATCATGCACATAGACTATGATGCTGTGCGGTGCACAACCTGTCCAACTGTAAGTGGTGGCTTTGTAAAGAAAGTTTATCTTGGTATCTGGCACATAGTAAGCATCCAATGAATGATAGCTGTTACTATTGATACAATAACGTTATGAATTACAACTTCCCTTGAGACTCAGCTAATTGAAAGTGGAAGGTGTGTAATGGTTGGTGCTTGTCCTACCTTGTGGTTGGGTAACTTCAGTATCATCTTTGTTCCGGGTGCTGTGCCCAGTGCTAGGGCTGCAGGAGGCAGGTGTGATGATGATCAAAAGCCCTTTGATGTGTTGAGGGTGGTCGAGAAGGGTCTGTCAGTGGCAGTGCTCAAGCAGAGGCTGGTGCCCAGCTGTGGGGACACCGTGGGATCCAGGCCCAGTGAGGAGGTGGACCTGGCTGTCCCAGGACCACCTGGTCACCAGGCCTCTGCTCTGCCCGCAGGCAGCCTGGTCTCTCTGCACATCTACGCCCTCCATAGGAACAGTGCAGTGTGGCCCGACCCTGAGGTACCCCATCCCTGGGCCTGGGCTCACATAGGGTGGGAGGCTGTGGGGGCCCGCCTCCCCACCACCTGGCAGGTGTTTAAGCAAGGCCTGTCCCCTCAGGTCTTTGACCCCCTGCGCTTTTCCTCTGAGAATGTGGCCAGGCGCCACCCCTTTGCCTTCATGCCCTTCTCCACTGGGCCCAGGTAAGGAGAGGCCCAACCTCCCCAGACATGAGGGGCAGGGAGGGTGAGGATGGAAGACGTTGTGAGGGAGG
>NW_025793985.1:1082-24372 GCF_021613505.1 Equus quagga | reverse complement strand
ATTCTGTTTTCTGGGAGAGTTTCTCAATGTCATTTTCCATGTCTAAATAATTTGCTGTTCTCATGTATCCACACTGCTATTTATCCCATGACTTAAGTCTTTAACAATCGTACTTTTACACCTATTTCCTCATGAGGTTTTCCTTATGGTTTCTCATTGTCATTTCGTGTTACTAACATCTTCCCTTGTATCTTTAAGTGTATTTGTCATGCTTATGTTCCAGTATGTTCCAGTAGTTCTACTTCAAATGGTATATGTTGCTCAATTTGTTGTATTTCTTTTTCAGTCGTTGTGCTCCTCAGGTATGTAATTGTTTTGACTTGTGAGCTTTCATTCCTTGTGGCTGTTGGCTACTCTGTCTGGCATCTTGTATTAGAGAAGGGCTAACGTTTTGCTTGGGACCATCTCAGTCTGTGGCTATCTCAGAATAATTATTAATAGTGTGTCCTTTTCACTCTCAGAAGTGTCCTCTCTTGGGTGCTGTATTATATAGTCACCTTTGTTGTAACCTAGGACCTAAGGTGTGTTTTTCTAAGTAAGTTTAATATTAGGGGTGGTGATGTATTTGAAATTAAAAATATGGATCTTGTAGTTCCAGTGCACTCCACTTTGGCAGCCAGGGTTCAGATCCCAGGCACAGACCTACACTACTTGTCCATTCGTGGCCATGCTATGGTGGTGGCTCACATAAGAAAAGAAAGAAAGCATCTCTTCTATATGGTAGTTTAGGCAGACCGTGCACTCACCTCCTCCCATGAACAAAACCAAGTTATAGCTATTCTTGGAAAATTACCCCTGAGAGACAACTGAAAACTGGATAAAAAGAACCCCCACAACAAGGGACTGTCCTGACTGAAGTGAAAGAGGCAGAAATTCCTTTCTGGAGAGAAAAAAGCCACTTTCCCAAGCCACAGAGTTTCACAGCCAGCTGACTGGGAGCAACCCTAAGGTACACAGCCTTCTCTGGAGGAGTGTGAACCTGAGCAGGGGTCCATTACCGCTATAAGCACCTTTAGGACTCCGCACAAATGAGACAAGTGTCATAATATCTGCCTTCACTGACTAGTAACTACAACAGGGAATACCCCTAGAAATGCTATTGGACATAAGCAGAAAAACCTAACTCTTAAAGGGCCCATGCACAAATCCACCTGTGTCAGAAAGCTACCTAAAATCACCAGAAAGAAAGGTACACAGGCCTTTCATGAAAAGAGACTCACCTGGTAAGTTCTGGGTGCATCTTGGTGAGAGATGAGGCCTCTCCAGAGACCGACGCATTGGCAGCAGCCATTGTTGTGAACAAGTACAAGTGTGCTGACACAGAAACAATTGGGGTTCTTCCCTTGGCCTGTTAGCCCAGAGATCTGCCACACCCACTAGAGTGTGATTTAATCCTGCTCAGCCAGGGCAGGCAGCCTGCCCTAGGGACTGGTCCCATGCAAGAGCAAGCCCTCAGGCTACCTGTTGGCTGCATCGACTGGGTGCCTTGATCTTCTGCAGGCAAGCAAGTATGTCCTCCTCTGGGGGCAGGGCCTGCATGAGGAGCAGGTGGAGTGTTGAGGGTGTTGGTGGAGAATGTGAGGGGGGTCTCTGCAGTGGGGTGACTGCATCTGCTTCAGGGGGTCAGGAGGTGTGCATGTGCCAGGACTGTGTGGACAGTGTGTGTGGACCTGTATGTGTGGTGGGGTTATAAGTGGCAGAAGACCTGTGCTTGTCAAACAGCCTTATAGGGGATGTGCCCTACCTTCCAAAGCCTGAAACAGTTGGGAGCACCCATGCCTGGGGCCATCCCCACTCAGCTGCAATCCTGAGAGAGCTGACCACAGCCTTGTAGGCCTGAGGCCTACAGTAATTGTAAGCTCCCGAGCCTAGCAACCAGCCACACTGGACGCCTACTCACTTAACAGAAAAACTGCAACAGGATCATGCTATTAGACCTTGCTGCCAACTGTGCTGGGGCTCCTCAAACCCAATTTACAAATAGACAGCTGGGGTGGGGGGGGAAGCCTAGATTCTCTGGGTACCTGCAGTAAGAGCATCCCTGCTGTAGCAGGACACAAGTAGCCTACACAGGGGTCACTCTTGGAACATTTGGACTAGTGACGAGAGAGAAGCACACTGCTAGGCCTCAGAAGGTATCTTTTACATAGGCCACTTCTCCAACATCAGGAGACATAGCTCACTCACCTAATGCATAGATATAAGCACAAAGAGGCAAAATGAGGAGGTAAAGGAATACATTCCAAGCAAGGGAACAGGACAAAACTCCAGAAAAAGAGTGAAATGAAACAGAAGTAAGCAATCTACTTGACAAAGAGTTCAACCAAAAATTCGTAAGGATGCTCACTGATCTTGGGAGAAGACTTGATGAACACAGTGAGATCATCAACAAAGAATTGGAAAATATAAAAAAGAACCAATCAGAAATGAAGAATACAATACTGGAAATGAAAAATTCACTAGAGGGTCTCAATAGTAGAGTAGATGATACAGAAAAAGGGATCAGTGAGCTGGACAAAAAACTAGAGGAAATCGCCCAAGCTGAACAGATAAAAGAAAAAGTGAAAAAGAACGAGAACAGTCTAAGAGAACTCTGGGACAAGATCAAGTGCACTAACATTCATATTATATGTGTCCCAGAAGAGGAAGAGAGAGACAAAGGGGTAGAGAATTTACTTGAAGAATTTATTTTATAACTGAAAACTTTCCTAACCTAAGGAAGGCAACAGACATCCAAGTACATGAAGCACGAAGAGCACCAAACAAGATAAACCCAAAGAGGCCCTCACCAAGTCACATTATAATTAAAATGTCCAAAATTAAAGATAAAGAGAGAGTCCTAAAAGCTGCAAGAGAAAGGCAATGACTGACATGCAAAGGAAAGCCCATAAGGCTATCAGCTGACTTCTCAGCTGAAACCCTAAAGGCTACAAGAGAGTGGCACAATACATTTAAAGTGCTGAAAGGAAAAAACCTACAGCCAAGAATACTCTACCTGACAAGGTTATCATTCAGAATGGAAGGAGAGAGAAAGAGTTTCCCAGACAAGCACAAATTAAAGGAGTTTATCACCAAGAAACCAGGAGTTTATCACCAAGAAACCAGTTCTACAAGAACTGCTGAAGGTACTTATTTAAGTGGGAAAGAGAAGATCACATATAAGAATAAGAAAATTATCCAAAAAAAAAGAAACCACAATAAAATCACTACTAAAGGCAAAAATACAGTAATGGTAGCAGATCAACCACCTATTAAGATAATATGAAGGTCAAAAGACAAAAGTACTAAAATTACCTATTTCAATGATAAGCGGGAATGGATACACTCACACAAAATAAGAGGTTAGACATGATATCAAAAAATTAAATGTGGGAGGAGTGGAGTAAAAGAGTAGAGCTGTTAGAAAGAGGTCAAATTAAAGAGACTATCAACTCAATATAGATTGCTGTATACGTAGATTACTATACATGAACTTCATGGTAATCACAAACCAGAAACCTGTAATAAATATATGAGTAAGTAGGAGAAAGGGAGTCAAACATATTACTAAAGAAAGCCATCAAACCACAAGGGAAGAGAAAAAGAGAAGAAGAAAGGCACAGAGAAGAACTACTAAAACACCCAGAAAAAAGTAACAAAATGGCAACAAAGACATATTTTTCAATAGCTACTTTAAGTGTCGATGGACCAAATGCTCCAACCAAAAGGCATAGGCTGGCTGATTGGACAAAGAAAACAAGACCCATATATATACTGCATACAAGAGACAAGCTTCAGACCTAAAGACACCCACAAATTGAAAGTGAAAGGATGTAAAAAGATACTCCATGCAAATGGCAATGAAAAGAAAGCTGGGGTAGCAATACTCATATCAGACAAAATAGACTTTAAAACAAAAACTGTAACAAGAGACAAAGGGCACTACATAATGATAAAGGGAACAATCTACGAAGAGGATATAACACTTGTAAATATCTATGTACCCAACATAGGAGCATCTAAATATGTAAAGCAATTATTAACAGACAAAAAAGGAGAAATAGTAACACAATAATAGTAGGAGACTTTAACACTCCACTTACACCAATGGATAGGTCATCTAAAAAGAAGATCAATAAGGAAACATTGGCCTTAAACAACACATTAGACCCGATGGACTTAGTGGATATATATAGAACATTCCATCCCAAAACCACAGAATACACATTCTTTTCAAATGCTCCTGGACCATTCTCCAGGCTCAATCACATATTAGGCCAAAAACAAGTCTCACTAACTTAAGAAGATTAGAATAATACCAAACATCTTTCCTGACCACAAAGATAATGAAACTAGAAATCAATTACAGGAAGAAAATCAGAAAAGCCACAAATATGTGGAGATTAAACAAAATGCTGCTGAACAACAATTGGGTCAATGGAGAAATCAAAGGAGAAATTAAAAAAATACCTGGAGACAAATGAAAAAGAAAATATGACATGCCAAAATTTATGGGATAGAGCAAAAGTGGTTCTAAGAGGGAAGTTTATGGCAATTCAGGCCTACCTTAACAAACAAGAAAAATTCCAAACAAACAATCTAACAGTGCACCTAAAGGAACTGGAAGAAGAAGAAGAAACAAAGCCCAAAATCAGCAGAAGGAAGGAAATAAGAACAATCAGAGAAGAAATAAATAAAATAGAGAGTAAAAGACAATAGAAAAAATTAATGAAACCAAGAGCTGGTTCTTTGAAAAGATAAACAAAATTGAGAAACCTTTAGCTAGACTCACCAAGAACAAAAGAGAGAAGGCTCAAATAAATAAAATCAGAAATGAAAAAGGAGAAATTACAATGGACATCATAGAAATACAAAAGAAATAAGAGAATACTATGAAAAGCTATATGCCAACAAATTGGATAATCTAGAAGAAATGGATAAATTCTTAGAATCATACAACCTTCCAAAACTGGATCAAGAAGAAATAGAGAATTTGAATAGACTAGTCACCAGTAAGGAGATTGAAATAGTAATCGAAAACCTCCCCCAAAGCAAAAGTCCAGGATCAAATGGCTTCCCTGGTGAATTCTACCAAACATTCAAAGAAGACTTAATACCTATCCTTCTCAAACTCTTCCAAAAAATTGAAGAGGAGGGCAAGCTTCCTAACTCCTTCTACAAAGTCAACATTACCCTGATTCCAAAGCCAGACAAGGACAACACAAAAAAAGAAAATTACATGCCAATATCGTTGATGAACATCGATGCAAAAATCCTCAACAAAATACTAGCAAATTGAATACAACAATACATTAAAAAGATCATACACCATGATTAAGTGAGATTCACTCCAGGGATGCAGGGATGGTTCAACATCCACAAATCAATCAATGTGATAACACCACATTAAGAAAAAGAGGAATAAAAGTCACATGATCATCTCAATAGCTGCAGAGAAAGCAGTTGAAAAGATACAGCATGCATTTATGATAAAAACTCTAAATAAAATGGGCATAGAAGGAAAATACCTGAACATAATAAAGGCTGTATATGACAAACCCACAGCTAATGTCATTCCCAATGGAGAACAACTGAAAGCTATCCCTCTAAGAACAGGAACGAGACAAGGATGCCTAGTTTCACCACTCTTATTTAACACAGTATTAGAAGTCTTAGCCAGAGCAATCAGGCAAGAAAAAGAAATAAAAGGGATCCAAATTGGAAAGGAAGAAGTAAAACTGTCCCTATTTGTGGATGACATAATTTTATATATAGAAAACCCTAAAGAATCCACTAAAAAACTTTTAGAAATAGTAAGTGAATATAGTCAAATTGCAGGATACAAAATCAAAACACAAAAATCAGTTGTGTTTCTATACACTAGCAGTGAAGTAGCAGAAAGAAAAATTAAGAATACAATCCCATTTACAATTGCAACAAAAAGATTAAAATACCTAGGAATAAACTTAACCAAGGAGGTGAAAGATCTGTACACAGAAAACTGAAAACATTGTTGAAAGAAATTGAAGAAGACACAAAGAAATGGAAAGAGGTTCTGTGCTCTTGGATTGGAAGAATTAACATAGTTAAAATGTCCATAGTTCCTAAAGCAATCTACAGATTCAATGCAATCTCTATCAAAGTTCCAACAACATTTTTCACAGAAATAGAACAAGGAATCCTAAAATGTATATGGAACAACAAAAAGCTCTGAATATCCAAAGGAATCCTGAGAAAAAAAGAACAAAGCTGGAGATCTCACACTCCATGATTTCAAAATATGCTACAAAGCTATAGTAACCACAAAAGCATGGTAATGGCACAAAAACAGACACACAGATCAAAGGAATAGAATCAAGAGCCTAGAAATAAACCCACACATCTATGGACAACTAATTTTTGACAAGGGAGCCAAGAACATACAATGGAGAAAGGAAAGTCTCTTCAATAAATGGTGTTGGGAAAACTGGACAGCCACAAGCAAAAGAATGAAAGTAGACCATTACTTTACACCATGCACAAAAATCATCTCAAAATGGATTAAGGACTTGAATGTAAGATCTGAAACCATTAAACTTCTCGAAGAAAACACAGGGAGTGTGCTCTTTGACATCAGTCTTAGCAGCTTTTTTCAAATACCATGTTTGACTGGGCAAAGGAAACAATAAAAAAATAAACAAATGGGACTACCTCAAACCAAAAAGCTTCTGCACAGCAAAGGAAAGCATCAACAAAATGAAAAGGCAACCTAACAATTGAGAGAAGATATTTGCAAACCATATATCAGATATTAAGGGGTTAATATCCAAAATGTACAAAGAACTCATACATCTCAACAACAAAAACTAAGAACCCAATTTAAAAATGGGCAAAAGATCTGAACAGAGATTTCTCCAAAGAAGATATCCAGATGGCCAACAGGCACATGAAAAGATGTTCGACATCATTAACTTTCAGGGAAATGCAAATCAAAACTACAATGTGATATCGCCTCACTCCGGTCAGAATAGCTATAATTAACAAGACAGGAAACAATAAGTGCTGGAGAGGATGTGGAGAGAAGGGAACCCCCATACACTGCTAGTGGGAGTGCATAGTGGTCCAGCCATTATGGAAAACAATATGGAGTTTTCTCAGAAAATTAAGAATAGATCTACCAGATGATCTAGCTATTCTACTGCCAGGTATTTATCCAAAGAACTTGAAAACAGAAATGCATAAAGATACATGCACCCTATGTTCATCATAGCATCATTCACAATAACGAAGACTTGGAAGCAACCTAAGTGCCCATCAAGGGATGAATGGATAAAGAATACGTGGTATATATACACAATGAAATACTACTCAACCATAAGAAATGATGAAATCTGGCCATTTGTGACAACATGGATGGACCTTGAGGGTATGATGCTAAGTGAAATAAATCAGAGGGAGAAAGTCAAATACCATATGATCTCACTCATAGGTAGAAGAGAAAAACGACAAACAAACACATAGCAACAGAGATTGGATTGGTGATTAGCAGAGGGGAAAAGGGAAGGAGGAGGGTGAAAGGGGTGATCAAGCACGTGTGTGTGGTGATGGATTATAATTAGTCTTTGGGTGGTGAACATGATGTCATCTACAGAGAATTCAAAATATATTATGATGTACACCTGAAGTTTATATGTTGTTATAAACCAATGATACTGCAATTAAAAAAATGAAAAAAAATTTAAAAAATAACTTGAAAATTTTTTTTTAAAAAGTAAAGACAAAAAGAGGGAGATTGGCAATGGATGTTAGCTCAGGGCAAATTGTCCTCTGCAAAAAAAAAAGAGAGAGAGAGAGAGAATACTCAGGTTATATTGTTATCACATACTGATGTTTTTGCATAACCCCAGTGAAGAGGGCAGGTTGTCTAAAAGCAAATAATATTTGTGAAATGGTGAGTATTCATCATGATTTTATGAAGTTGACAGATGGAAAGTGCATTTTGAATGTGTTTCATTTCATAGATGAGGAAATTAAATTATAGAGTGATTAAATTACCTAATTCAGTGGTTTGGGTGAAGGAGAGTCTTGATTTTCAGTGATATAGCCAAATATCTTTTTTTTATTTTGAGGAAGTTTAGCCCTGTAGTAACACCTGCCACCAATCCTCCTCTTTTTTGCTGAGGAAGACTGGCCCTAAGCTAACATCCGTTCCCATCTTCCTCTAGTTTACATGTGGGATGCCTGCCACAGCATGGCTTGACAAGCAGTGCATAGGTCCTCACCCAGGGTCCAAACTGGCAAACCCCGGACTACTGAAGTGGATTGTGTGAACTTAACCACTGCACCATCTGGCTGGCCCCCAAATATCTTTTTAAAAATGAACTTGAGAAAAGCAAAAATAATTCTACTAATCCAACTATATCAATACTCTAAAACTTGAAGTATGACTGGGCTAAACATACCAATTAAAAGACAGAGACTAATTTCTTTGATAACAAAACAAGACCCAACTATATGTTATCTGTAAGAAACCAACTTTAAATGTAAAGACCAAGGTAGATTAGAAGTAAAAGAATGGAGAAAAATATGCCATGATAACATAATTAAAAGACAGTGGGAATAGCTATTTTAACTTCAGACATAACAGACTTCAGAGCAAGCAAAATTATTGGGGATTAAGAGGGACATTAAATGATGATAACAGAGTTAATTCTCTAGGAAGACGTAGCAGTTCTAATGTGTATGCACCTGACAACAGAACATCAAAATATGTGAGGCAAAAACTGATAGAACCGCAAAGAGAAATAGACAAAGCCACTATTATAGTTGGAGATTTTAACACTCCTCTATCAGTATTTGATAAATCCAGCAGGCAAAAAGTCAGTAAGGGTATAGTGGTACTGAACATCACCTTCAGTCAATTGGATCTAATTGATACTTACAGAATACTTCATTTAACAAGAGCAGAATACACATTTTTCTCAAGCTCACATGGAAGATTCACCAAGATAGATCACGTACTGGTCCATAACACACATCTTAACAAATTTAAAGAAATAGGGATCATTCAAAGTATGCTGTCAGACCACAGTGGAATTAAATTAGAAGTCAGTAAGAGAAAGATAGCTTGAAAATCACAAAATTCTGGGAGATTAAACAGCACACTTCTCAATAACACATTAGTCAAAGTAGAAGTCTCAGAGAAATTTTAAAATAGTTTGAACTAAATGAAAATGAAAAAACAACCAATCAAAACTTGTGGGATGCAGCAAAACCAGTGCTTAGAGGAAAATTTATAGCATTGAATGCATACATTAGAAGAGATGAATACATTAGATTCTAATGCATACGTTAGAATACATTTAGTAATATTATTAAAATCAATAATCTAGGCTTCCAATTTAGGAAGCTAGAGAAAGAAGAGCAATATAAACTTTAAAAAAATAGAAGAAAAGAAATAATAAAAATTAGAGCAGAAATCCATGAAATTGAAAGCAAGAAAACAATAGAGAAAATCAACAAAACCAAAAGCTGTTTCTTTGAAAATATCAATAAAATTAATATCTCTCTGGAGAGAGAACCAGGAACAAAAGAGAGAAGTTACAAATTACTAATATCAGAAATGAAAGAGGGATTATCATGATTGATCGTATGGACATTAAAGGGATAATACAGGAATAATGTGAACAACTCCATAAGCCCACAAATTTTATAGCTTATATGAAATTGAGGAATTCTTTAAAAGACACTACCAAAACTCACAAGGAGGAATAGATAGTCTGAATAGACCCACGTCTGTTAAAGAAATTAAATCAATAATTGAAAACCTTCCAAAACAGATAATATGCCCAGATGATTTCACTTGTCAATTCCACCAAACACGTAAGGAAGAAGTGATATCAGTTCTCTAAAATCTGTTGCAGAAAATAAAAGAACAGGGAACACTTCCTTATTCATTCTATGAGGCTAGCATTACCCTAATACTAAAATCAGACAAAGAAATTACAAGAAAAGAGAACTACAGACCTGTATCTCTCATGAACATAAACATAAAAACTCTCAAGAAAATTGAGTCCTACAATGTATATAAACAATTGTGCACTGAGATCAAGTGAGATTTATCCCAAGTAAGCAAGGCTGGCTCAAAATTTGAAAATTAATGTAATCCATCATATCAAAAGGTCAAAGGAGAAAAATTACATCATATCAATTGATGCAGAAAAAGGATATGACAAACTCCAACACTCATTCGTGATAAAAACTCCCAGCAAACTAGGAATAGGGAGGAACTTCCTTAACTTGATGAAAAAACATCTACAAAAGGCCTACAGCTAGGAGGATTGACAGCATATCACGGTGGAGTGAGCTCTTCCCTTAGACTCTCCCCCCCCAAGATACTATGAAAAGGACACTCATAAACCAACAGAAGACATTCAATTCATACAACACAATAGATGTCTGAGAGATCTATGTAGCCATACGTCTGAAATTGGAAGTGCTGGACCCCCTGGGGGGTAGCAGAAGGAGGTAAGGGGATCGCCTCTCTCTCCCCAAACAGAAGTGATCTAGGGCGTGGGACTGCATGCAGCTCTGAAAAGAGAGGGGGGAGGGGGCAGAACTCCATGGGAATGCCTTTGCCCTTGGAGTGTCCTCCAAGCCCATGGGAAAGCTCCACACCAAGGAGGCTAAGCAATAACAAGGACATCTTCACTAAGCTAAGCAGCCCAGGAAGGGAGACAGCGAGTGCAGAAGGAGAGCACCCCAGGATTGCGCACACAAAAGAAAGTGACCCTTCCCCTATCTGTCACTCCAGCTCAGACAGTGGGCCAGAGAAAGGGACTCCCACAAGAGTGCCTGCGTATACATGTATAAAGCAGAGGTGGCCAGTGAGCAAATGCAGACAGGCCCTGTCAGCATAGCATCTAAAGGACAGGCACAGCTGCCAAGGATTGAGATGGGCTCAGAATACTCAGCTCCTGCCCACCCCTAGTGGCAGCAGGTGGAAGCTACACTATGCAAAAGCACACACCTACCTCACCAAATAGGATGAAGAGGTATATTAACACTCTAGACCAGAAGGGAAATGACAAGCCCCCAGAAATCAATCCTGAAGGCACAGAAATGTACAAGCTAAATGACAGAGAAGTAAAAATGGCTATCATAGAGAAGCTCAACAAATTACAGGAAAACTCAGAAAGATAGCTCAATGAAATCAGGAATAAAATTAATGAACAGAGGGATTTCTTCACAAATCAGATTGAAAGTATAAAAAAAATCAGAAATGTTGAAGATGTAAAACACAAAGAATGAAAGAAAAATCTGGAGTCCTTAAATAACAGAGCTGATATTATGGAGGACAGAATTAGTAATTTAAAGGACAGAAATATAGAAATGCTTCAGATGGAGGAGAGAGAACTAAGACTGAAAAGAAATGAAAAAGTTCTCCAAGAAATATCTGACTCAATTAGGAAATGCAACATAAGGATTATAGGTATTCCAGAGGGAGAAGAGAAGGAGAAAGGAGCAGAGAGCTTGTTCAAAGGAATAATAGCTAAGAACTTCCCAAACCTGGGGAAGGAGCTGGAATTACAAGTAAAAGGAGCCAATCGGACTCCTAATTACATCAGTGTAAAAAGACCTTCTTCAAGGCATATATCAGTAGAACTGGCAAAAAACAATGACAAAAAAATATATTAAGGGCAGCAAGGCGGAAGATAATAACCTACAAGGGAACCCCTATCAAGCTTTCAGCAGAAACCTTACAGGCTGGGAGAGAGTGGAATGATACATTCAAAATTCTGAAAGACAAAAACTTTCAGCCAAGAATACTCTACCCAGTGAAAATATCCTTCAGATATGATGGAGAAGTCAAAACTTTCCCAGAAACAAAAGCTAAGAGAGTTCATTGCCACAAGACCCCCTCCCTACAAGAAATGATCAGGAAGGCCCTCATACCTCAAAAAAAGAGAAAAGTTTACAAAGGCTTGAGCAAGGAGATAAATAGGCAGATAAAATCAGAAAATTGCAGGTATCAGAACAGGTTAGTAAATAATTATAACGTTCAAGATAAAGGGAAGGAAAACATCAAAAATAACTATAATCACTTTGTTTTACCCACAAACTCACAACACAAAACGGAATAAAGTGTGACAACAATAACTTGGGGAAGAATAAAGGGATAGAGCTTGCTTAGACTAAAGAAATAAGAGCTATCAGAAAATAGACTGTCTCACTACAAGATCTTTTATACTAACTTCACAGTAACCACTAAACAAAAAATCAGAACAGAGACAGAAATGATAAACAGTGAGAAAACGATCCTAGAGAACCACCAAACTGAATTGCAGGTCTGAATAAATGGGAGAAGAAACAAGGAAAATAAAGAACAACTGGAAAACAAGTGATAAAATGGCAGCATTAAGACCTCATATATCAATAATTGCTCTAAGTGTAAATGGATTGAATTGTCCACTCAAAAGACACAGAGTGGCTGGATGGATTGAAAACCAAGACCCAACAATATGCTGCCTCCAGGAAACACATCTCACTTCTAAAGATAAACACAGGCTCAGAGTGAAGGGATGGAGGATGATACTCCAAGCTAATGGCAAACAAAAGAAAGCAGATGTTGCCATACTTGTATCAGACAAAGTAGACTTTAAGATAAAAAAAGGCAATGAGAGACAAAGAGGGGCAGTATATAATGATAAAAGGGACACTCCACCAAGAAGATATAACTCTTGTAAATATATATGCACCTAACATGGGAACACCGAAGTGCATAAAGCAACTATTAACAAACCTAAAAGGAGATATCAACAGCAACACAATAATAGTAGGGGACCTTAACACTCCACTTACATCAGTGGATAGATCATCCAGAGAGAAAGTCAACAAGGAAGTAGTGGAATTAAATGAAAAACGAGACCAGATGGACTTAATAGGTATATACGGAACACTCCATCCAAAACCAACAAAATACACATTCTTCTCAAGTGCACATGGAACATTCTCAAAAATAGACCATATGTTTGAAAACAAGGCAAGCCTCAATAAATTTAAGAAGACTGAAATCATGTCAAGCATCTTTTCTGACCATAGTGCTATGAAACTGGAATTCAACTACAAGAAAAAAGCTGGGAAAGTGACAAATAAGTGGAGACTACACAACATACTACTGAACAACCAATGGATCATTGAAGAAATTAAAGGAGAAATCAAAAAGATCTAGCAACAAATGAAAATGGAAATACACCAATACCAACTCATGTGGGATACAGCAAAAGCAGTCCTCAGAGGGAAATTCATAGCAATACAGGCCCACCTTAACAAACAAGAAAAATCTCAAATAAGCAATCTTAAACTACACCTAACAGAATTAGAAAAAGAAGAACAAACAAAGCCCAAAGTCAGCAGAATGAGGGAAATAATAAAAAGTAGAGTGGAAATAAATGAAATTGAAATAAACAAAAAAAAATACTGTAGAAAGGGTCAATGAAACTAAGAGCTGGTTCTTTAAAAAGATAAACAAAATTGACAAACCCTTAGCCAGACTCACTAAGAAAAAAAGAAGACTCAAATGAATAAAATTAGAAATTAAACAGGAGAAATTAACAACGGATACCGCAGACATACAAAGGGTTATAAGAAAATACTATGAAAAAGTATATGCCAACAAATTGGACAATCTAGAAGAAATGGACAAATTCTTAGGCGTATGCAACCTCTCAAAACTGAATCAAGAAGAAATAGATGATCTGAATAGACCAATCACAAGTAAAGAGATTGAAACAGTAATCAAAAACCTCCCCCAAAATAAAAGTCTAGGACCAGGTGGCTTCTCTGGAGAATTCTACCAAACATTCAAAGAAGATTTAATACCTACCCCTCTCAAACTATTCCAAAAAATTGAAGAAGATAGAACACTTCCTAACACATTTTGTAAGGCCAACATCACCCTGATCTCAAACCCAGAAAAGAACAACACAAAGAAGGAAAATTACAGGGCAATATCGCTGATGGCCATAGATGCAAAAATCCTCAACAAAATATTGGCAGCCCAAATACAGCAATACATTAAAAGGATCATACACCATGATCAAGTGGGATTTATAGCAGGGACACAGGGAGGGTTCAACATCTGCAAATCAAGCGATGTGATGCACCACATTAACAAAATGAGGAATAAAAATCACATGATCATCTCAATAGACATAGAGAAAGCATTTGACAATATCCAACATCCAATTATGATAAAAACTCTCAATAAAATGGGTATAGAAGGAAAGTGCTTCAACATGATAAAGGCCATATATGACAAACCCACAGCCAACATTATACTCAATGGGGAAAAACTGAAAGCCCTCCCTCTGAGAACAGGAAGAAGACAAGGGTGCCCACTCTCACCACTCTTATTCAGCATAGTACTGGAGTTTTTGGCCAGGGCAATTAAGCAAGAAAAAGAAATAAAATGTATCCAAATTGCCAATGAGGAAGTGAAACACTTGCTGTTTGCAGATAATATGATTTTATATATCAAAAACTCTAAAGAATCCATCAGAAAACTGTTAGAAATAATCAACAACTACAGCAAAGTTGCAGGGTAGAAAATCAACTTACAAAAATCAGTTGCATTTCTATACTCTAATGATGAACTAACAGAAGGAGAACTCCAGAATACAATCCCATTTGTAACCACAATAAAAAGAATAAATTATGTAGGAATAAATTTAACCAAGGAAAACTGTAAGACATTATTGGAAGAAATTGATGATGTCATAAAGAAGTGGAAAGAGATTCCATGCATATGGATTAGAAAAATAAACATAGTTAAAATGTCCACAGTACCTAATGCAATCTACAGATTCAGTGCAATCCAAATCAGAATCCCAATGATGTTCTTCATGAAAAGAGAACAAAGAATCCCAAAATTCATAATGAGCAAGAAAAGACCCTGAATAGCTAAAGCAACCCTGAGAAAAAAGAACAAAGCTGTAGGCATCACAATCCCTGACTTCAAAGCATACTACAAAGCTATAGTAATCAAAACAGCATGGTACTGGTACAAAAACAGACACACAGATCAGTGGAGCAGAATTGAAAGCCCAGAAATAAAACCGCACATCTATGGACAGCTAATCTTTGACAGAGGAGCTAAGAACATACAATGGAGAAAGGAAAGTCTCTTCAATAAATGGTGTTGGGGAAACTGGACAGCCACATGAAAAGAATGAAAGTAGACCCTTATCTTACAGCATACACAAAAATTAACTCAAAATGGATTAAAGACTTGAAGGTAAGATGTGAAACCATAAAACTCCTAGAAGAAAACATAGGCAGTGCACTCTTTGACATCAGTCTTAGAAGGATCTTTTTGAATACCAGTCTACTTGGGCAAGGGAAACAAAAGAAAAAATAACCAAATGGGACTTCATCAGACTAAAGAGCTTCTGCAAGACAAAGGAAACCAGGAACAAAATGAAAGGGCAGCCCACCAACTGAGAGAAGATATTTACAAATCATATATGCGACAAGGGTTTAACTCCAAAATATATAAATAACGCCTACAAGTCAACAACAAAAAAACAAACAACCTGATCAAAAAATGGGCAGAGGATATAAACAGACATTTTTCCAAAGAAGATATACACATGGCCAGCAGGCACATAAAGAGATATTCAACATCACTAATCATTAGAGAAATACAAATCAAAACTACAATGAGATATTACCTTACACCTGTAAGAATGGCTATAATTAACAAGACAAAAAATAACAAATGGAAGACAATGTGGAGAAAAGGGAACCCCCATACACTGCTGGTAGGAATGCAAACTGGTCTAGCCACTATGGAAAACAGTATGGAGATTTCTCAAAAAATTAAAAATATATATACCATATGACCCAGCTATCCTGCTACTGGGTATTTATCCAAAGAACTTGAAATCAACAATTCAAAGAGACTTATGCACCCCTATGTTCATTGCAGCATTATTCAAAATAGCCAAATGTGGAAGCAACCCAAGTGCCTGTCGACTGATAAAGAAGATGTGGTATATATACATTATATATATATATGTATATATATACATTGTATATATATATGTGTGTGTGTGTGTGTATATATATATACAATGGAATACTACTCGACCATAAAAAAAGACAAAATCATCCCATTTGCAACAATGCGGATAGACCTTGAGGGTATTATGTTAAGCAAAATAAGGCAGACAGATAAAGACGAACAGTGTATGATTTCACTCATATGTGGAAGATAAACAAACACATGGACAAAGAAAACAGATTAGTGGTTACCAGAGGGGAAGGAACTTGGGGATGGACATAAAGGGCAAAGGGTCACAAATATATGGTGACTGACAAAGAAAAATGTAAAACTGAAATTTCACAATGTTATAAACTATTATGACCTCAATAAAATAAAAATAAAAAAATTTAAAAAGGGATTAGAAAGTTAAAAAAAAATCCACAGGTACCATCATACTTGACGGTGAGAAACTTGATAAGATCAGGTACAAGGCAAGGATATCCCCCTTCACCACTCCTTTTCAAGATCATACTGTAAGTCCTAACTAATGCAGTAAGAAGGAAACAAAAGTATGCAGATTGGAACAGAAGAAATAAAACTGTCTTTATTCACATGTGACATGATTATCTCTGTAGAAAATCGAAAATAATTTACAAAGAACCTTCTGGAATAATAAGAAATTATAGCAGAGTTTCAAGAACAAGGTTAATATACAAAAGTTCATTGCTTTCCTTTATACCAGCAATGAATAATTGGAATTTGAAACAAGCACACCACCATTTAGATTAGCACCAAAAAATTGAAATACTTAGGTACAAATCTAACAAAATAATGTATAAAATCTATATGAGGTAAACTACATAACTGATTAATGAAATCAAAGAAGATCTAAATAAATGGGAAGATGTTCCATGTTCATGGATAGGAAGACTCAATATTGTTAAGATGTCAATTCCTTCAACTTGTAGTTGAGTGCAATCTGAATCAAAATCCTGAAAAGTCGTTTCTTTCAATATTGACAAACTAATTCTAAAGTTTATGTGAAAAGGCAAAAGACCCAGAATAGCCAACACAATATTGAAGAAGAATGGCAAAGTCAGAGGACTGACAATACCTGACTTAAGTCTTTCTATAAAGCTACAGTAATCAAGGTAGAGTGGTATGGGTGAGAGGATATACAAGTAGATCAAAGGAACAGAATAGAGAGCCCAGAAATAGGCCCACACAAATATAGACATCTTGTCTTTGATAAAGGAGCAAAGGCACTCAATCCAGTGGAGAAAGGATGGTCTTTTCAACAAATGTTGCTGGAAGAACTGGACATCTATGTGCAAGAAAAAAAAAAATCTAGGCACAGACCTTACACACTTAACAAAACTTAACTCAAAATGGATCACGGACGTAAATATAAAATGCAAAACCATAAAACTCCTAGAAGATAACACAGGAAGAAACCAGATGGCCTTTGATACAGCAATGATTTTATATATAACACCAAAAATAAAATCATGAAAGAAAATACAGACAACTTGGATTTCATTAAAATTTAAAACTTCTGCTCTGTGAAAGACACTATCAAGAGAATGAAAAGACAAGTCAGCCACAGACTAGAAGAAATTATTTGCAAAAGACGTATCTGGTAAAGGGCTTTTATTGAAGGTATACAAAGAACTCTTAAAAATCAACAATCAGAAAACAAAAGTACTCAAAAAATGGACAAAAGATCTGAACAGATACCTCACCAAAGAAGATATACAAATGCCAAATAAGCTTATGAGAAGATGCTCAACATCATATGTCACTCAGGAATTGCAAATTAAGACAACAAGAAGATACTACTATCCACCTATTAGAATGGTCAAGATCTGAATATTGAAAACACCAAATGCTGTCAAGGATAAGGAGCAACAGGAATTCTCATTCACTGTTGGTGAAAATGCAAAATAGTATAGCCACTTTGGAAGACATTTTGGCAATTTCTTACAAAGCAAAACATAGTCCTATCAGATGATTCAGCAATTGTGCTCCTAATGAGTTTCAACCCCGAAATGAGTTGAAAAGTTATACCTACACAAAAACCTCCACCCAAATTTGATAGCAGCTTTATTCATAATTGCCAAAAATCGGAAGCAACCAAGACATCACAGAAGAATAGATAACCTGTAATGCCTATATACAATGGAAAATTATTCAGCAAGCAATTTAAAAAAAGTAAAAGAATCTATCAAGCCACAAAAGGAAATAGAGGAACCTTAAATCCTTGCATAAGTACTAAGTGAAAGGAGGCAGTGTGCTAAGGCTATATACTTTATGATTCCAACTATATGACACTGTGGAAAAGGTAAAACTATAGAGACAGTGAAAAGATCAGTGGTTTCTAGGAATTGGAGTGGGGGGCAAAGGGATGAATATGTAGAGTACAGGGGATTTTTAGGGCAGTACAGTTATTCAGTATGATGCTGTTATGATGGATACATGACATCATGCATTTGGAAAAACCAATAGACTTGTTCAACACGAAGAATGAACACCAATGTGAACTATGGATGTTAGTTAACAATAATGTGTAAATACTGATTCATCAGTTATAACAAATATACCAGATGAATGCAAGATATTAGTGATAGGAGAAGCTGTGAGGGAGAAGGGGGGTATATGGAAACTCTCTGTACTTTCTGCTTAATTTTTCTGTAAACCTAAACTTATTTTTAAAAAAAGTCTACTTAAAAAAATGTGCAAGACGAAAAATCATTCAGATCATGTGCTCTACTTCCAATTCATAAAATCTTGAAAACGTAATTTAGGCAGATCCTAATCTAGCTACTTGTTTCTGCCCTACCAAATGGCAACCAGGGATTAGCCCTTGCCATTGAAATTCTCATTGTTCTGGCATTTTCTTTCCATTGTCTTTGTATCATCTCATCAACTTACCTGGATCCACCACCTCATCCCTACACTCTTGTGTCTCTCTCTTTCTCTCTGTGTCTCCCTCTTCCCAAATTTATTCAATGATGACCAGAATGGTAGAGAAAATGGGAAGGAAGGAAGGAAGGAAGAACATTTAATCATGATTGCTGCTTCTCCCTTGCTTGCTTCCTTCTGTTTCCAATAAATACACACAGGCACACACACACATGCACACGCACACACCCACCCCCCCCAAGAGGCTTGCTTACAGGTGCCACTGTGGTAACCCCTTCAGTTCCTGTCACATTCCTTCAAATTTGTCATGTGTGACTTTTTGTGCCTGAAATTCCTGTCAGGAAAGAGGAATGATTTCCTCTTGAAAAAAGGAATCACTTCCTGTTATTATTTCCTTCCTCATTGTCTGGCTTTATTTTTTGCATATTCTTTTTGTTCTTTGACAGAAATAAGAATGCTTTAGTAGCCTTTTCAGAGTCCTCTAGCCAGAACATCAACAATAGGTGAGTTGATTTTCTGTCATCTGAGTGGGAAAACCATTTGGGAGCATTGGTGACAATACAGAATGTCCGTGATAGCCTGTCAGCTTCTATATATAACTTTTTTCTTTTTTGGATCAAGAAGGACCAGGTCAAAAGAGAGAGAACACTTACTATTTGTGTGTTCGTGAACTTTAGGGATTACTAGTGAAAATCCTTAGGGAACTATTAGAGTACCTGTGTATATCTTTCTGCTAGTGTGGGTCAAGGGAGAAAACACTATTTGGAAGCACAAAGGTAGTAGCGGTGGACAGGGAGCAGAGGAGCCCTCAGCAGAAACTAAAAGAGATAATAGACTTGAGATCTGTCCCTTACCCTCCAGAGCTCTGCCACAATGGGAGGCTGGTATCCCAAACCCAAACCAACCATCATACTGGAGGTAGCCCCTGCCTCAGGCCGACAGTTACTTAACCCTATCTGAGGAGAAGGAAAGACATCCATGAAACATGAAGAGTAAGGAGGTGGTGGAGGGACTTGAAATCAGAAAATTAGATGGGATAAGAGGGATTCCTACCTACAAACTATAGCTGAATTTGAAGTAAATGTAATCACAAAAGGCAATTACACATTGGGGTTAAGTTTAGTAGTAAAGAAATGTTTTTAAATCTTGATCCATTAAGGATTCTTTTACAGGCCTAAGAATTTTATTACCATCATATGAAGCCTCAATTCTAGGGAAAGATGAAATATTTTCCAAATAACCAAATTACATGTGAACTTACGGGGTTCAACCATTTTGTAAGTTATAGAGAAATTGTAGCTAATTTGAATGAGAAAAGTGAGTCTATGAAGTCACACGGTGTTTGATCATGTACATTTTAATCCTTTAGTTCTGATTGGAATAAATTGACATCAGTAGCCACTGAGGAAGTCTCCAGCAAAAGGTGAGATTATAGATATATCTGTAAAGATACACACACAAAGTGAAGAGAGATTTCTATTTGGAAACAAGGAGAATGATAGCAGGGTGTCAGTGGATAACAATACAGAGTGTCTTTGACACTCTTTTGGAGTCATCTCACGGTAGCATCTGTAGGTAACTCTTTACCTTTTTGGACCCATTTGGATAAAAAAGGAACAAGTTATAAAAGGGATGCTTCTTCCCCTAAGTGTGTTTTGTCACCCTTAATTAGTAGCAGCCAAAACTCTTAAGAAACTATCAGATTGCCCACATGTGAGACTCTACTAGAGTGGACCAAGAGAGCACAGAATCTCATTTGGAGCAAGGAGACAAGGTAGCAGTGGACAGAGAACAGTGGAGCCCTCAGCAGAAAAGAATGGAGCTAATAGAGCCTGGATGTGTCAATGACCCTCCAGAGTTTTGCCACGGTGTGAGGCTAGTGCCCATACTCACTGTCATATTGGAAGGAGCCCCCCGCCCCTACCTTAGCCTGCAGTTGCTTGACCCTGAGGGTCAGAAAAGATATCTATGATGGTGAAAGCAAGAAAGTGAGGGAGGGGCTTAAGAATTGGGAATTAAACGTGAGAAGAGGGATGGGTACCTACAAACTGAAGTGGAATTTGAAATAAATTCTACCACAAAAGGCTGTTACACACTAGGATTAGGGTAATTGTAAAGAACTTGGCTTGTATCTTGATGCATTAATTATTTACAGGCTAAAATTTTCATTACTACCTTATATAAAGCCTCATTTCTAATAAAAACTAACATACTAGATTTAGTTATATATACATGAATTTTTTTTACAAGTGGATCAGAGTTTATTAAGTAGGGGGTGAAGAGGGTGTGGCACAAGTAGAAGTATGCAACACCCGAAGTGAACAGAATCTGAGATTCCTGAAAAAAAATCTGTCGATTACACAATTGGCCACTTGCTCCTCCATTGACACAGGGACTGGTCAGGGCAGATGAGGGAATAAATCCTGTGGCAGGACCCGTGGTTACTCCCAGGCTGGGAATAATCTCCACGGAGCTTTCAAGACCAAGCCAGGCTTGGGCAGAGACTTCACAGCTGATGAAGCTGGATCCAGCAAGGTGGCTGTGAGCGAGAAGCCCTGGGTGGCAATCTGGTTGTATATCATGAGCTGGCAGCACTGGCTCTGATCCCTAGGGAAGCAGTAGAGGTCATGGGTGAGGGCAGCCACTGTGCCCAGGCAGCCTATGGGTACCATTGGGTTCTTGCAGGTCTTGAGAAGGAACTTTTCCTTGAAGCTTTCTGGAGTGCTGTAGACACTGAGGCTAAAGCCCTCAACGACTAGATGCTGCGACAGTTCAAAGGGTGCCTCTGAAGTCATAAGGCTGGGAGCCCCCATGTCCCAGGCAACAGCAGTATGAGAAAACAGGGATGCTGAACTCCATCTCCTCTATATGTGAATTTGTAAAGATCAACCAGTTCATAAGCTGTAAAGTAATTACAGCTATTTGAATTAAAACAAACAAGTCTAAAATTAAAATGTGGTATCTGAATAGGTAACTTTTTAGTCCTTTAGCACTGCTCTGAATGAATTAACATCAAAAAGCTATGAGGGAGCCACCCATGAAATTTGAGATATAAATGAATAAATAAAAATAAATATATATCTTTTTATATATACACATGTGTATTTATATAGTTATATCAACACAGACATACAAACACACATACACAAACATAAATACAATGAAAGAAAGAGAGATAAATTTCCAAATTCATTCTTAGGAGTATCCTTGACAGTACAGTGTCTTTGACACTGTTTCTAAATCTTCTTACCATAGCACCTTTAGGTAACTTTTTCTCTTATTGGATTTGGTTGGATAAAAAAGGAACAGGTCATAAGAGGAATGCTTCTTCCTCCTAGTAACTACCACCCAAAAGTCTTAGAAAAATTTCAGAATGCTCCAAATAGGAGCATTCTGCCTTTGAGACTCTATAGATTGAGTGAAAGGGGGACAGAATCCAATTTAAGGCAAGGTGGAGGTAGCAGTGGACAAAGAGCAGAGGAGCCCTCATCACAAAGAAAGGAGCTAATAGACTGGGATCTGTCCCTCACCCTCCAGAGTTCTGCTGCCGTGTGAGGCTGGTGTCCTAGACCCAAACCCACCACCCAATAGAGGGAGTCCCCAACTCAGGCCTGCAGTCACTTAACCCTTTCTGAGGGCCAGGAAAAACAACCATGTTAGGTGAAAGTAAAGGTGAAGGAAGAACTTGAGAGGTAGGAAATTAGGTAGGGGAAGAGGGATGCACACCTGCAAATTGAAGTTGATTTTGAAATAAATTCCACCACAAAAGGTTGTTACACCATGGGTCAAGTTCAGTAGTAAAGAACTGTACTGAAATCTCGAGTCATTAACTTTTTTGGTACGTCTAAAATATTCATTACAAACATATATAGTATCATTTCCAGGGAAAAGGAGAAATTGGATTCCAAACAACTGGTTTACATGTGAATTTCCTAAGAGTCAACCGGTTGATAAAATCAAGAGTAATTGTAGCTAATTTGAACTAAAAAAGTAAGTCTGGAAGTCACGTGGTGCCTTACTATGTGTGTTTTTAATCCTTTAGCCCTGCACCAAGTGAACTGAGCACAGTATCTTCTGAAAGCTTCTACGATGCCAAGTGAGCTATGATGAACAAATCTGTATATATGTGTCCGTATATGTGTAGACACACACACACACACACACATTCAGAGAAATTGATGTTTGGGATGTTCGCTCTCAGGAGCACCTGGGAATACAGAGTTCCCTTCATATATTTTTAAAGCCCTCTCCTGGTAAGCATCAACGTGTAATATTCTTTATCTTGAAATTGAGATAGAAAAGACGCACAGGTCATAAGGGAAGTCTTTTTAATCCTAGAATTTGTCACCCTTGATTACTGTGTAT
>NW_025793985.1:0-1072 GCF_021613505.1 Equus quagga | reverse complement strand
TTACTATGTGTGTTTTTAATCCTTTAGCCCTGCACCAAGTGAACTGACCACAGTATCTTCTGAAACCTTCTACGATACCAAGTGAGCTATGACGAATAAATCCGTATATATGTGTCCGTATATGTGTACACACACACACACACACATTCAGAGAAATTGATGTTTGGGATGTTCACTCTCAGGAGCACCTGGGAATACAGAGTTCCCTTCATATATTTTTAAAGCCCTCTCATGGTAAGCTTCTACGTGTAATATTCTTTGTCTTGAAATTGAGATAGAAAAGATGCACAGGTCATAAAGGAAGTCTTTTTAATCCTAGAATTTGTCACCCTTGATTACTGTGTATGAAATTCTACTAGAGATGGCAAGGAAGGAGAGAAACTTATTTGGAGCAAGGAGGAGTTAGCAGTGGACAGGGAGCCAGAGGAGGCCTTAGCAGAGAAGATTGGTGCTAATAGACTGGGATCTGTCCCCCATCTCTAGAGTTCTGCTGCCGTGTGAGGCTGGTGTCCTAGACCCAAACCCACCCTAGTGTAGAGGGAGTCCCTGACTCTGGCCTGCAGTGACTTGACCCTATCTGAGGGCCAGGAAAGACAGCCATGATCGAGGACAGTCAAGGGTGAAGGAGGGACTTGAGAAGCAGGAAATTAGGTAGCGGAAGACGGATGCACACCTGCAAATTGAAGTCGATTTTGAAATAAATTCCACCACAAAAGGCTGTTACACCATGGGTCAAGTTCAGTAGTAAAGAACTGTACTTAAATCTCGAGTCATTAACTTTTTTGGTAGGTCTAAAATATTTGTTACAAACATATATAGCATTATATCTAGGGAAAAGGAGATATTGGATTCCAAATAACTGATTACATGTGAATTTTCTGAGTAAACCAGTTAATGAGGTCAAGAGTAATTGTAACTAATTTGAACCAAAAAAGTAAGTCTGGAAGTCACGTGGTGCCTTACTATGTGTGTTTTTAATCCTTTCGCACTGTCCTGAGTAACAACAGAAACCGCTGATGAAACCTCTGATGAAATGTGAGATAGAAAGATAGACATATATAAACAGAAATAT
>NW_025793984.1:0-1729 GCF_021613505.1 Equus quagga | reverse complement strand
TTGAAGTTGAATGCATCATTTTGAATGTATGTGTTTACACACTAAGACCCCTAAAAAGTTAGGAAGACTTCTAGTTGCCGTATTTTTGTAAGGAAAGGGGAAGTATGTCTGTTCTTGTTGTTTTGTATGTGGTTGAACTCTGTGGGGACGTGTGCTGCTTAAGGACTAAATCAGTTTCTCTCTTGCTGTCCACATCTCTTCCCAACTCTCCTTTGTGTGAAGGTGGGGGTGCACTGTGCCCCTGGACATGGAGGCTGGCCTGAGGCCCCTCTGCATGTGTGAGGCACAAGCCACTGCATCAACACAGCAGGGGCTTCCAGCCCTCTCTGGGATGATTGCATTCTCCACCCTAGGCTCCTGACTAGATCCAAGTTCCTCATGCTCGTGACAAAAGTCCTAAATGGTGTGGTGGGGTCTGGAACTGGGCACTTGGTGTCTTAGCAGCTGAACAAAAGAGCTTATGCCATTGGAAAAGACTTCCTCATACTTGCCTCCACTTGGGATCCAGAACCATTCTACTTAAGTACCAGCCTATCTTCTGGCCTCCTAACCTGGGAGTTCAGCCTAAATTCAACGGGGCTGACAAGGGGAGAGATAGCTACAAACACTTATTGGGCCCCGGCTGGAAGGAAAAAACCATCTCCAACCTGGAAAAACGTAAAATGGTGATGGCTTAAATCTTTCATCTCACACTAGACTCTCTCTGAATAGAAGCAAGTCCTTGCTCCTTGTTAACCTTCCATCACCTGACAGTTTTGGAATATGGAATATGGGCAGCACAGTGTATTTGATTAACAAATCACAATGGACAAAGAAGTAGTTTATATCTGCTTGATGGGGTAATATGATTTCATAGCCTGTAGAGATGTTAAACCCCTACCTGTTATGGTTTTTATTGCCCTGTCGAAAGTTAAAAGAGTCTTATCTCTAACTTAAGAATTTTACTTTGGCATTCCTTTCCTGATTATCTTTCCATATTCTCAAATATTCTTCAAACCATTTTTCAAAAAACTTCTTGCTGATTCTTTCATTAATAAATGAAAACAGGAATTTTGACATGGGCCCACTGTTTGTTGATCATTTTGCTTTTTGGCACGAGACTTTGGGATAGCTTGTTTTATTTATTTCTCGTAACAACCCGCTGAGATAGGTAATCACTATTTCGGTTGCATATGAGGAGGTTCAGAGAAGTTAAGAAGCTGGACCAAGTTTACTCATGTGGCAAGTGGCAGAGCTGGGATTAGATGCCCCACTGTCTCCAGGAAAGAAACTCTGGTTCCGACGCAAAGTGCTCTCCTCCAGCCAGCTTCTGTCCTGTGCGCCGAGGCCCCGGCTTCCTTTGCAGCCCTTCTGGCCTCTTCGTCCTCACCGCCTGCAGGGTCTCTGCCATCCACAGGTGAGGAGGAAGGCACAGCAGGTGTCAGCAGGAACTTCCCTCTAGGGTCCTCTCCTCTGTCCAGGACTTCACCAGGCACGCCCCGATTACTGTGGGTTTTTTTCCTGGTGTGAGCAATCCTCCAGTCAACAATCATAGAACAGGAAGGTTGGCATTCTGATTTCCCTAAGGTTTTAGGTGTTGTCTCAGTAACAATTTCCCCTCCCTTCCCCAATGGGGAGACTTCCTTCTGGTCTTAGGAGCTGTAGAAATTCTTAAGCGGCCAATTCTGTGATTTGCTCAATCACCGTCTGAGCTGGCTGCTAAGGTCAGGGCACAGGCCTTTAGCAACTC
>NW_025793983.1:2219-6032 GCF_021613505.1 Equus quagga | reverse complement strand
TAAAATTATTCTTGGCTGCTTCACAAACTACAAATATCACACATGCTGTTCTAGCACAGAAAGGCCACGTGTCAAGAGCCCAGCGTCCTTCACATGTGATAACACTGAGACAGGCTTTCAAGGAAGTAACTGAACACACAAAAAATCTCACTGTGTGCAATGATGATTAAAAGTGTGGGCTTTGGAGTAACAGTGCCTGGGTTCAAACCCCAGCTCTGCCACCTACTAGCCATGTGACCTCATCAAATCCACTCAGCTCTCTTGGCTCAATTTTTTTCATCTGTAAAACGCATAATAAAAATACCTGCACCACAGGGTCGTTATTAAATATCCCTTGTATCATCCCATAGATATGTTTTAAAAGCAACTTTAATGTCTTTTCTGGTCACTGACAACAGAATTATTAAAAACATTAACATAAGTTGCATATAACTTCAGACAAGCGTATGATCAGGGTTTTTACCCTGAGTTCACAGATGTCCTCTCAGAGGGCGGAGGCCCAGGAATGTCCAGAAAGCACATGCATTTTTCTAAGACTGGGCTCCAAAACTCGGATTAGATTTTCAAAAGAAATTCAGAAATCAAAAGCAGGTAAGAACCACTGCGTTAAAGGCTCAAATAGTTGACGGTGCGACACGCCCCAGTTCAGTGGGCAGGACTATAAAATTAAGTGACTCTCCAGCAATGACCATAGACCAACAAAGAAGGTTGCCTGAAACCGACCCTGTGTGAGCATCTGAAACTAAAATGTAATTCTACTGCATTCAGCTGAGCTTTTTTAAATTTATTTTTATTGAGGTCATACTGGCTTATAACACTGTGTGAATTTCAGGTGCACATTATTCTATCTCAGTTTCCGCCACCAACAGTCTAGGTTTTACACATCACTATACATCTGTGCTCCTTTACCCCTTTCTCTCTCCCCCTACCCTCTTCCCCTCTGATAACCACTAATCTGTTCTCTTTATCCATGTGTTTATCTTCCATATATGGGTGAAATCATACGGTCTTTGTCTTTCCCTGTCTGGCTTATTTCACTTAGCATGACACCCTCAAGTTCCATCCATGTGGTCACAAATGGCATTTTGTCTTTTTTATGGTTGAGTAGTATTCCATTGTGAGTAGTATTCCATATACATACATACACGTCTTCTTTATTCCTTCATCAGTTGATGGGCACGTGGATTGCTTCCACGTCTTGGCTATTGTGAATAACACTGTGATGAACATGGGAGTGCAGGAACCTCTCTGAATTGTTGACTTCGTGTTCTTTGGATAAATACCCAGGAGTGGGATAGCTGGATCACATGGTAGTTCTATTTTTAATTTTTTGAAAAATCTCAATACTGCTTTCCATGGTGGCTGCAACAGTCTGCATTCCCACTAGCAGTGGATAAGGATTCCCTTTCCTCCACAGCCTCTCCAACATTTGCTGTTTCTTGTCAATTATAGCCATTCTGACGGGTTTAAGGTGAAATCTCCTTGTAGTTTTGATTTGCATTTCCCTAATAATTAGTGATGTTGAATATGTTTTCATGTACCTCTTGGCCATGTGTATATCTCCTTTGGAAAAATGCCTGTTGATATCCTCTGCCCATTTTTTGTTCAGGTTGTTTGTTTTTATATTGTTAAGTTGTACATGTTCGTTATATATTTTGGAAATCAATCACTTGGTCAGACAGATGGTTTGCAAATATTTTCTCCCAGTTGGTAGGTTGTCTTTTTGTTTTGTCCATAGTTTCCTTTCACTTGCAGAATCAGTGAAGCCATTTCTGTTTCAAAAACGCAGTGTGGTAGAGAGAGCCTAGGGTGGTTCCCAAATTTCATGCTCTGAATAACTCCTCCTCCTCAACTGCAGGGGGACCCAAGACTCACTTCCAACCAATAGAATACAGCAAATGCACTGGGCGTTCCTCCCAGCGTCAGGCTCCACCTGGCCAGCACACACTAGAGACTTCCTGCTGGCCTTGGAGAAGCAAGCAAGCTGTTGTCATATGAACTGCCCACGGAGAGGGCCACAAGGCAGGGAATGCGGACCACCTCTGAGAGCTAAAGGCCTCAGTCCTACAACCCGGAGGAACTGAATTCTGCCACCGAAGGAGAACCTGGAGCTCCAGATGAGAACAAGCCCTTGAATGACCTTGTGTGACCCTGAACAGAAGACCTGGCTAAGCTGTGCCCACGCTCCTGTTCACCTGGCAACTGAGTGATAACGAATGCTATTTTAAGCCGCTAAATTTGTAGTAATTTGCTATGCAGCAGTAGAAAGCTAACAGATGTAGTCTGACTAATTTCTAACTGTGTGATAAACATAATTTGCCTCCTCTATAATACGGAACAGCACTAGCCTTGTCAAGAAAACAAGGGTGTGGACACCAGAGAAACCATTTCAGGGACCAGAAAGCCACTCTCTGAAAACTTAGAACTATTGCCACACAAGGGGTCATGAATGAAGCAGTTTTGCTTTAACTTGTTAATTAGAAAAAGAAGAAGGAAAGAGAAACAGAAGAAAACATTTCTTCCTGTAGCTAGAACTGAAACCAGAGCTTCGACTGTAGTCAGACTCATCTTGTCACTCACTGGATTATTCTAAACACTTTCTCAACCTAAGCTGGGGGGTGGCGGTGGGGGGGAGTGGGTCTTGATCTCAAAAGTCAATAAAACTTCCCCAAACCCTAAGTGGTCAATCACAGTGACTAAGATGCTCTGGCTCCAGCAACGCATAAAATCTCATACCTGCATCACTACTCTTTCTAGAACTTAAATTTAAATTCTCCTTTAGTAACATTCAAAATGTTTTGAAATACATTACCGTGCAAGGAGGATGCAGTCAACATTCTTTATCTTCCCCAAAATTAAGGCATCAGAAGGCTGCACATAATGAAAAATGGTTACAACTCAGTGAGTTGAAAACATACATATGAATGATTAAAAAGCTGCCATTTCAACGGTTCCACCACAACAGGATTCCCAGAAACTTGGAGTCTGAAGATACGCTTCAAAGAAGTAAAGAGTCTGGATTTGAGGATCGACTTGATCACCCCATCAGTCCTCACTGAGCCCTCTCTGAGCACAGCGAGTCACCGGAAGGCCGCCCTGGTGCGTGGGGAGGTCCCCTTTAGTAAGAGCTCTTTGTAGCAAGCACCCCAGGGCACTCTGATGATATGATCGTCAAGTACACATGTGTCAAGGGTATCTGGCAGGTTCAAGAACAGGTGTGAGAGTGAAACGTGGGAAGGACAGGAGGCCCTTGTCACGGAATTTAGGAACTCAGCACTGGAACTGTGTGCCACGTTACCCGGGTTTAAGATGGCCATGCAGTGACCTGAGGTCATGGAGGGAAAGGTCCTGAGAACCGAGGAGGTGAAGACAACGTGAGGGGAAGAAGTGAGCCGAGCCGACCGCAGGGCTTGGAGGACGTGAGGTCCATCTAAGGACTTGGCTGAAAAGGAGAGAGTTTAGTTGGGACTGCCAGATGCAGGATCCTGGTGGGAGGATGAGAGGAACTGCCATGTCTGGAAGGAGCACTATGCAATCAGGAGGAGGGAGACTCCCGCGCCCTGGCTGGGTGACATGTGGGCTGGAACAAACAGCCTCCTTTTAACAGAAAGGAGGAGTTTTATTTCCAGTTCAGTTATGCAATCATGTGGTGGATCCCCGAGAAACCCCCCTTTGGGCAGGGCTTCCTAAGGAAAGGCCGCTTGGCAATGACATTTCCTCCCATCTGTAATCAGTCTATCTGCTAAATTAGTGTGGTGTGACATGTGGGCCCCAAATTAGAAGCTGATTTGGATGCAGAGACCTGAAAAGTAC
>NW_025793983.1:0-2198 GCF_021613505.1 Equus quagga | reverse complement strand
ATCTGGCTTCCAGGGACAGAAGTTGAGAAGTTAGTGCACATGTTCAAAAGCCACGTTCTCTCCCGTATGCCCCAGGTATCCTCAGGGCCACTGTCTCAGCTGGTGGGACCCAGTGCCAGGACTCCGGCCCCTCTCAGCCTGGGGGAGGCAGCCCCGGGCTGCCAACACAAAAGCAATTTAAAAAATTTTTAAATTTTTTAAAATTTTTAATCTTAAAAACCAAGCCAGCAAGGAGAAAGGAAAAAGCTAGTTTGTCTCCACTAATTGGAGACTAACCTTGCCAAACGGAGTATCCACATATTTTTCAGTTCTTCCTTCTAAGATTTCTGAATCATCCAAGCCTGTTCCGCCGATGATTCCAATCTAAGGGAGATAAGAAAAAGATACCATATTTGATCATTTTTCATTAAAAACAAAACATTATTTTCAAAAAATTCATTTATTTATACTCAACTGCTCTTCTCCATTCTCGCTAAGCCCTATGTTTTTAAAAATCAGAACATTAGTGAAAAACAATCATTCATTCAACAAACATTTGAAAGCCTACTATATTCTAGAAATAACCAAAGTATGAGGCTATTGGACTCTTATCATATTTATTGGACAATCTGAATAAAAAATTAGCAAACAAAGGTACTTTAACTAGCTTAAGTTAGAAAACCAAACCTAAAAATAAATAAATGTGGGGGCCAGCCTAGTGGCACAGCACTTAAGTTTGCACGTTCCACTTCCGTGGCCCGGGTCCACTGGTTCAGATCCCAGGTGCGGACCTATGCACCGCTTGTCAAGCCATGCTGTGGCAGGTGTCCCACATATAAAGTAGAAGAAGATGGGCACAACGTTAGCCCAGGGCCAATCTTCCTCAGCAAAAAGAAGAGGATTGGCAGCAGATGTTAGCTCAGGGCTAATCTTCCTCAATAAATAAATAAATAAATAAATGTGGTTGTGGGAAGGACTCTCTAATCAATTTTATTTTCTCTACTAAATAGGCTATGGCATAAAGAATGTTCAAAAGACTGCTGGGATAGAAAATACTCAGTATAGCCATTTGGTAATGATTGCTCCTCATTACCCCACTTGATAAAGCAACAGAGATTTCTCTTTCCTATGCCACTAAAATCACAGAGCTGTAGGGGATGAGATAGAAGAGTCTGGAATAGCAGGAAACATTAGCCTCATGTATATTTATGAAATCCAACTGTCCTTCATACACATATGTAAATATAAGTAAGTAATTCAAAGGCAGTTCTAAATTTTTTTTAAGTTCAACTGTTGAAGTGCATTTTCCAGAGATTAATTTAACAGTTCTTGTCTTCAGGGATTAACTGGAGTTAAAGAAACTCAGCACCACCCTCTAGAGTAATCCAATTTGATGACTAAGAAACACAAACAAGAACAATTACACAAATAACTAAACATTAACTGAACTGTTAACGAAAAATGAAATAACTGAAACTAGGAAGGTTTCCCTGGGCTGATAATTCCTAGAGGAGAAACAGTAATTAAATTGTCCTGTTTAAATTTAAACAGGCTGTAGAGAGAACACTGTACTGGAAATCTAACGGAAAGGGAACTGAGCACTTCCTTTTGTCAATGAAAAGTTTTAAATCTGTTGTCACTTGAATAAAATTTCTACTAAATAGAAAAAGTAGCTCCTTGAGAGAAAATTCCAGAGTTAAGAACTCGCTGAACAACTGAATGAAATATTTTCAGATCAGGTTCCACAAGTTGATTTACGTTAATACCTTGGAAAATGGTTACCTCTCTGGCCCTCAGTTTCCTGAAAAAGAAAAATCCAAAGAAGAAGATAATAAGGACATTTTAGGAAGATTTTAACTGAAGAACTGCAGGTTACGGGGTTGAGAACTTCGCGTCCCCACAACTTCCTTAAGCGGCTAAAACAGTTTGTGAAGTTGGTGCCACCTTGTGGTACATTGTTGGAACCACAGCAGGTTACCCGTTCTAGCCAACCCATTTCTCTCCTGCCTCGTTACAACTTAACACCAGAGGCCAAGACTAACCAATATCACAGTTTTCAAACCAACAAAAGTGGTCACTTAAGTCAGTACATTTAAATCACGCCAATTCAGTAGATTTTTTTTTAATCACACTGTTTGATGCAATGCTAAGCCTTCCTCTAGCTGGCTTCTCCATTTTATCCTCCATTTCACATTCTCTGAAGCACCAAGATCACAGGG
>NW_025793982.1:0-27421 GCF_021613505.1 Equus quagga | reverse complement strand
AATCATCAGGGAAATGCAAATCAAAACTACACTAAGATATCACCTTATACCCGTTAGAGTGTTTTAACCATTTTTAAGCATACAGTCCAGTGGCATTAAATACATTCATATGGTTGTGCTTAATCACCGCCATCTACACGTAAAACTCATCATCTCACAAAACTGAAATCTGTGCCTGTTAAACAGTAACAATCTGTACCTACTTGCCCCCAGACTCTGACAACCTCATTTTAATTTCTGTGACTGAATTGCACTACTCTAGAAACCTCATGTAAATAAAATCACAAATTATTTGTCCTTTTATGACTGGCTTATTTCACTTCTCTGAATGTCTTCAAGACTAATCCGTGTGGTAGCATGTTTCAGAATTTCCTTTCTTTTTAAAATTGAGTAATGTCTCATTGGATGGATATATCATAATTATAATATTCATTCATCAGTCAATGGAATCTTGAGTTGCTTTCACCTTTTGAATATCATGAATAATGCTACTGTGAACATGAGTATACAAATACCTGTTTGAATTCCCGCATTCATTTATTTTGGTAATATACCCAGAGTTGAAATAACTAGGTCATATAATAATTATATTTTTAATTTTTTGAGGAAATACTATTTTGATAGCAGCTGCACTATTTTACATCCCCACCAACAGTGCACAAGAGTTCTAATCTCTCCACATCACTGTCAATACTTTAATCTGTTTTTCTTTTCTTTTTATAGTAGCCATCTTAATGCATATCAGGTGGTATCTCATTGTGGTTTTGATTTGCATTTCCTTAATGATTAGTGATGGTGAGCATCTTTTCATGTGATTCTTGGCCATTTGTATATCTTCTCTGGAGAAAGTCTATGTAAGTCCTTTGCCCTTTTTTTTTTTTTTTTTGGTGAAGAAGATTCACCCTGAGCTAACATCTGTGCCAATCTTACTCTATTTTGTATGTGGGACACCACCACAGCATGGTTTGATGAGTGGTGTATAGGTGCATGCCTGGCATCTGATCTCATGAACACTAGGCCACCGCAGCAGAGTGCACTAATTCAAACTTAACCACTACACCACTGGGATGGCTCATTGTTTCATTCTATTTTTTGCAAACTTGGAAAACTTTGTCCTTGCAGCAATGGAATATGAGGATTATGTGGCCATCTACCATCCACCGAGGTACACGATCACCATGAAGTTCTTCATCTGTGGTCTGCTGATTCTACTATCCCTGATCATTAGCATTGCAGATGCCCTGCTCCACAGTCTGATGGTGTTGCCACTGTCCTTCTGCACAGACCTGGAAATCCCTCATTTCTTTTGTGAACTTGCTCAGGTCATTAAGCTTTTTTATTCTAACACTGTCATAAAAAACATCCTGGTGTATTTAGTGACTGGTATACAGGGTAGTGGTCCTCTCCCTGGGATTATTTTTTCTTACATTCAAATTGTCTCCTCCATTCTAAGAATAGCATCCACCAGGGGAAAATATAAAGCCTGTTCTACCTCAAGATTTGATGTCTCTGTTGTTTCCTTATTCTATGGCACAGCTTTAGGGGTGTACATTAGTTCTGCAGTTACTCACTCTTCCAAGAAGACTGATAGAGCCTCAGTGATGTACACCATGGTCTCTCCAATGTTGAATCCCTTCATCTACAGCCTTAGGAACAGGGACATGAAGGAAACCTTGATGAAACTCATCTGAGGAACATTTTATTGGTTATTGTGCACCTACCTTGGGTTTGGGCTTCTAGAATGAATCAAAGTACAGGAATACTGGGTGAGTCAGAATCTTGGACTCTTCATTCACCAAGTTCTTAAGCTAAATGGTTAAATACCGAAATAACTAAGGGTGGTTCAACTGAAGTTTGAACACTGAAGTTTTGGTCTTCTCTAACATCGGGATTTTGTGAACTCCCTGAGCTTGACGTTTTTTATCAGTTTCCATGGAAGTACAACTTGAGTAATGGATTCTTTGCATAGTGATTTTGAGGGGAATGTTCTTAGAAGGAATGTTAGTGACTGAAAAAGGATAGGACAGGATAAGAAGCTAAACAGGGGTATCATCCTTGCCAGAGGACTAGCCTCAGTGTTTATTTCAGGTGCTCTTAACACACACACAAGATAATGTCAATTATGTGTGGAGATGGATATGTTAATTTGCTTAACCATGGTAATTTCATTATGTGCATATATAGAATCATCATGCTGTATACCTTAAAAGTAAAAAAAAAATGTTAAAGAAGTGGAGAGAAAGGTGTAATATTCTCTTGGTCTTTCAAGGTGAGGCAATCAGCCAACGTGAATTCAGCAAAGAGAATGAATTTCTCAAATTAAGGTCTTTCTGTTGATGGTTTCCTTTCCTATGCAAAAGCTTTCTAGTTTGATAGAGTTCCAGCTACTTATTTTTACTTTGTTTCCTTTGCTTTCAGTATCAAATCCAAAAACTCATTGCAAAAATCAACATCAAAGAGGTTACCCTCTACATTTTCTTCTACGAATTTCACTTTCATATCTTACATTGAAGTCTTTAATCCATTGAGTTGACTTTTGTGAGTGGTGTTAAATGGGAGTCCAGTTTCATTCCTTTTTATTTTTAATTTTTTATTGAGGTAACATTAGCTTATAATTGTGTAAATTTCAGGTGTACATCATTATAGTTCAACTTTTCTGTACATTCTTGAATCCTCCTTACCTGAAAGAGTATCTACTTATCTATGAACAGAAATCAGCAGAGCCATTTGGCTCGAGCCTATTTATCATTTTATGTTTCAGTTCTTTTTGTGGTATGTGGAAACTTATCTTTTGTTGAGCCTGGGTTCTTCTGTCACTAAATTCTTCTAAAATGACTAGATAACATAATGGCTAAATACATCTTAACTTGAGATTGAAACCTGACTTAATCTGAATTTTGTTTTGTGTAGATCTGTGTTGTTTGACAAATGATTTAAATTCTTAACTCATTCTCTTTTCTCAGGTTTCATATAAGGAGAATCTGAAGTAGTGTTAAAGTTGCAGTAATATTTTCATGGTGACTCTCAGAAGAAGGAAAGGTGTAGAAGATGGATAGTGCAGGGAAAGAATGATGGCAGGAAGAACAGCTGTGGTGACTTCTGGAGCTGGCTTCCACCTGCTCCCATGATATGAACATGTCAATTGAAACATAAACTTAGGCCTACAGTGAGACAGGGAGCTTATCCTTCATAGCGTAATTTAGGTAATTATTAGGACCAGTCACTGGCAAACTATATTCTTTTGAGGCAACATTAGCATCCATTATAATCAGTTTCATTATCTACAAAATTGGCACAATGATATCATCTTAGTAGTTTGAGATGAATGTGAGATATTTGAACTTCATCACTGAGGAAACCTTCAGTTCTAATAAGAAAAAAACAATTCCTATTTCTAGTATGGTCAAACAGTAAAGAGAATTACCTGTCATTACAAGACTCCAGAGGTCGGGGGAGTGTACAAAAACAACAAAGTATAGATCATTCATTCCTCCATTTGGTAGCTTAATCCTAGGGCTGGTTCTCCTCAAGATCACAAGGTTGTGCCAGCAAATGCAGTATCATACTTGAGCATGATGGCCAGAGTCAGAAAACAGTTCTCCCCTGCTTCAGATAAAAATGTGTCTTTTGATTGAGACAAGAAGAAGACATCTGTAGTTGGTGAAATGGTGGCTCTCAATAAAATATATCCACGTATTAACTTCCCTAATATTTGGAAGCATACTAAGTGTCCATGGATGGGTAATTGGATAAAGAGGATGTGACATATATATGTATACATATATATATAATATAGATTGTACACTATAAATGTACAATGGAATGTTGTTCAGTCATAAAAAAGAAGGAAATCCTACCATTTGTGACAACATGGATGGACCTTGAGGGCATTATGCTAAGTGAAATAAGTCAGATGGAGGGGGACAAACACTACATGATCTCACTTATATGTAGAATCTAAAATAAAACAAAACAAAATCCCGAGCTCATAGATATAGAGAAAAAATTGGTGGTTGTCAAACAGGGGGAGTATGGGTGGGAGAAATTGGTGAAGGGAATGAAAAGGTAAAAACTTCCAGTTATAAGATAAATATCATGAGGATGAAATATACAGCACTGTGACTATAGTTAATAATACTGTATTACATATTTGAAAGATGTTAAGAGAGTAAATCTTAAAGTTCTCATCACAAGAAAAACACTGTAAATATGTATAGTGACAGATGATAACTATACTTATTGTGGTGATCATTTCACAATATGTACAAATATAGAATCATTAAGTATATGCCTGACACTAATATAAATCTATATTTCACTTATACCTAAATTAAAAAATAAAAATAGAACTACTATACGATCTTGGAATCCTACTTCTAGGTGTCTGTGCAAAGGAAACAAAATCAGTATCCTAGAGTGATATTTGCTCTTGCATGTTCATTTCAGTATTATTCACAATAGCCAAGATATAGAAACAACCTAAGTGTCCATTGATGGATGAATGGATGATGAAAATATGGTACACACGTACAATGAACTATTATTTAGCTACAAAAAAGAAGGAAATTCTTTCCTTTGTGACAACATGGTTGAACTTGGAGGACATTATACTAAGTGAAATAAGCCCACCAGAGAATGGCAAATACTATATGGTATCACTTACATGTGGAGTCGTAAAAACAAGTAAAACAAGCCAAAACAAGCCAAAACAAGAGAGAGTAAAATAGCAGTTGCCCGGTGCTGGAGTGGTCAGAGAAGTCGGGAGATGTTAGTCAAAGGGTATACATTTTCAGTTATAAAATGAATCAGGTCCAGGGATTTAATTCACAGCGTGGTGACTAAACTTAAAAATACTCTACTGTATATTTGAAATTTATGAAGAGGGTGTATCTTAAGTGTTCTAAACAAAATAAATGGTAACTATGTGAAGTGATTGATTTGTTAATTAATTTGATTTTGGTAATCATTTCACAATGGATGCATACATCAAGTCATCACATTTTAAACTTTAAATATATAGTTTTAACTGTCAATTATACCTCAATAAAGGTGGAAAAAAGTCCAGTTTTAAAAACTTGAAAAGTTTCCTATTTTTTAATGTCACCATACATAATATACAAATAGAAAACACTGAAAATAAATAAATAGCTGCTAAATCCAACAACATAATTGAATCTCAGATGCACAATGAAGAGAATAACAACAAGACAAAGGATGCATTCATTAATTTCAAACTTTAACAAGTTGAAAAGAAAGTGAATTTATTCAGTAAACAGTAAATAGATATATACTGGGATCTTAGAGATGCATCAGAGTCTTAAGATAATGACCATCTTGTAAGACAAGAATGATCAAATACTGGCCAAATTAATCCAATTTCTGTCTCCATAGCTACATTGCTTCCTCCTTTTCTGTGTGTCATCTTCATTTCTGTCTATCTTAAAATTATACATGTAGGGCCCACCCAGATAAGACGGAATAAACTCCTCCTCTGTAAATATCCTTTTCCAAATCAGTACAATCATCCTCTTAGTGTAAGTTAATACTCACAAGTTAGGAAGATTAAAGTGTAGACATAGCATTTTGAGGGTCAACATTCAACTCACTACAGAGAGGTCATCTTGTTGACTGCTTGGAAAGCTCTGTTAACAGCTTCCCCAGGGAAGAGCAGGCAGATTTCTGTCTCAGGGCACCATGTCCACATAAGACGCCTGCGTTTGCTACCACCAAATGCTGACACTGACAAAGACTCTTCATGGAGATCTTAATGAATCACTATTCTTCCTGTACATTCCCTATCTCTGAAGTCCCTGTAATGAAAGATAACTTTTTTAATTGTTTGATAACTTGAAACTTAGAGCTTCTTTTTCTTGTTAGAAATGAAGGCTTTCTCATGGATGAAGTCAATTATGTCACAATCATTTCATACCACAAAGGTATTCTAATTATGCCAATTTTATAGATAATGACATAAGTATGGTGGACGTTAATGTTGTCTCTGAAGGATACAGTTTACTAGTCACTTGTCTCACTACTTTCTAAATTAGGATATGAAAGATCACCTCCCTTCCCCCACTGTTAGCCTAACACTGGGGTGCAAATTCATACATTTCACTATTGTCATTGTAAGTGTTTTTATTGAAATAAATAATGCAGATATATGTGAATCCCCCACATCATGTATTTGAACAATCTTAACTTTTTTTGCTTCCGCAGGGGAACCACTACATGAACTTCCCATATTATTCCCTTGTAGCTTTTACTATAACTGATATTATTGTTCCATGATCAACTTCATTGTTTTGCCTTTTGAAAGCTTTATATAAACCAAACCATATAATACATGTCATTTACAATTGGCATTCTTATGTAATTTATCTTTATTTTAAAATATTTAAATCCACTTTATTAATTTTAATTGCCAGAGAGTATTTCACTACATTTTATTTTCCTACTCCCTAACTGATAGGTATTATTGTTAATGCATTTCATCCTACTGATGTTTATGAATACACATGCAATATAAAAACATATATGGGGATACTATCACATTCTTAATGCTATTGTCTCTAGGAGGGGGAGAAGAAGAACTGAGGGACATACAAAAGAAATGTCTTCTATTCTATCCTATTTTGTTACTTTATACAAAAAACCTGAAGCTGACAAAGCAGAATGTCAACATTTGCTAATTCTTGGATGACTTGAAGAATGGTCATTTTTTAAATTATAGTATTTCTGTTGCCGTTATATAAAATACATGGTAATTTTATGAAGAAACATGTGTACTAGAAAGACAGCTGGCTGAGTCCATCTGTTTCTACTTTCTCACCAGCATCCTTACAGCCGAGCTATAGGAATAATACAGACACTCTTCTGTACAATGGTGTACATGGACCCAGAGTTGAAAATGAAAGGCAAAGCTGACCAAACCTCTTCCACATGACCACCACAAGAATTCAGGTGAATGTCAGAATGTTATGTAACAGCCATCATGATTGAGAAGGGGTGGATTTCTGCTCACGAGAATAACAGGTTCTTTCTTTTAGTAAGTAAATTAAGAGAATAGCAGATTAAGAACAGGGTGAACATAGGATCTTGTCAACAAGTAGAAAGTTAGGCTGCAGTCCAATGGGCACTTGGTTCTGATCATTTCATGCATGTGATCTCCTCATTTCATCCCACAGATGAATTTGTAGTAAAATACCTGTTCTCATTACCAAAGCATTAACTAAGCGACTTTAAGTTACCTGAGTGGCATCACTGTGGAATGAGGCTTGACGTGTCACCTGGATACTGAAGACAGAATATACCTCCTTAGGAAGAGCAGAGAAACTAGCTGAGGCAATGAGCCCCTGGCCAAGAAAGATCAACCCTGAATGGAGCCACATGTGTTCTTCTTCCTGACCAGGCAAGGGCTGTTGAATTAGGTTTGTCACAAGCTGACTTTTTGCAATCTCTAAATCCCTGAGGGATAAATATCCAAAGCTCCTCAACAGATAAATATTTTTAGTATCATCCTGCTCCTTGGTCACTGCAAATCCTTAAAGATCAAGACAATAGAAGAGTGAAATTCATGATGGCTGTTGCGGACCTTGGTGGGCCAGCTACAGCTCTGTAGCTCTGTACAATTGGGTGCAACGTTCAGCTCTCTCCACATGTTCTTGTTCACTTCCATTTCACATATCTTGCACACACGTGCACACACTCCTTTTGTAATGAATTCCAGACTTTGCTTTTTAAAGTCACAAACAGAAACATCTCTATCTAATTAGTGGTATCTTGGAGCTTGATTCAATTTTAAGTGTGAAAACATAGTTCATGTATTGGGCGGTAATAATATATTTATAAATACAGCTAAGATATTATAAAATTCTAATACTTAAAATTCTTGCACTTTTATAGTCACTGAACGTTTTCTGTACCTTAGTTGCTGGTCTCTATTTTTTTGCACAGAAGAATGTGAAATATCTCTATGACCAATTGTGACTGTGATCAATATACACAGACTTCATATTCCCCTTTCAGACCTTCATAACCACTTTTTCCTACGTCCACACAATAGATTAAATGTACATTTTTATTCACATTGGGCGACTTTGGCTTGTCTTATGGTTCTCTATTTTCACTTGTGTTGTGATAAAATGCAATGTCACTGACGGGCGGTACTGTGCAATTTTGTCCTTTATCTAGTGAATCTCAAGAGATTTAATCCATAATTGAACAGATGTGGATGACTTCCCATGTTAATATTCACCGAAAATATTTTTCAAGGACTTCACTATTTTTGGGGGGCGTTAAACAAGATATTTTGCATTTTAACTCTTTCTATATGAACTTTCTTATTCTCTATTTTTTCAGATATATGATTTGAAAATGAACTTATGAAAAGATGGCATAGTAATGTCACTCTTAACCCTCTTAACTTCATCCAATACAACACATGAGAAATAAGGAAAATATAGGAATACATAGATGAGCTCAAAAAAGGATAAAATTTTCCATGTATCACCAAAGAACTGAAACATCAAGTGGTAGCTGGGCTGATGCCAAAGACCTTACAGATTTAAGTCATAGGTGAGAAGATATTCATTCCTTCAGGTACTGAGGATTAAACGTCCTAAAAGATGATTAAGGGCTTGAAGCTAAGGGCAGAAGTGGAACTTCTTTATTTGAGAAAAGTGGGTGAATGTAGGGTTAAGGCCATGACTAAGCCCATGACTGTGGATATAGAATATCCAAAATTGGAGGGAAAAAAAGCTCTAAGGAAGAACTAAACTAATCTGTTGATTTGGTGGACACATTTGTGATCTTCTCAATGCCCTGAGTAGCAAGTGTCAGTAAACGGAATTCAGGACCAGAGAAGTGGTGATTGGTGAGTGTAATTGTGAACTTGCTCCATAAGGAAGAGTGAGCACATTCATAGTGAGAGCGAGAGAAACTTTCTCATTCAAGTAAAGTCTGCAAATCAAAATACTAATTGGTTGCGATAAAAATAATCCCGAAACAGAAAACCAACAAAATGAATAATCATAACAGGAAGTCCATTAGAGCTGAACAGACAAGAGATGGGAAAAATATTAAAGATCATATCAATGAGGTAATGTCAGACAGATTATGTCAACATCCTACTGACTACAAGGACAGACACTGGGTAGCCCAAGTAAGGTGGCTTTTGAATAATTCTAAAGTTCTAGTTATTTAAATCAAGGTGGTAATTGTGGAAATGGTAAGATTTGGCTGAATTCTGGATATTATTTTGATGGTGCAGAGAACAGGGTTTTCTTGTACACTGGACACAGGGTAGAAGAGAAAGAAGAGTATCAAGGGTGGTGCTTAGTGGGAGAAAACTCAGCACCAGAAAAATGGGATTTGTCATTAATGGTCATAGGAAAAATTGTCTACATATCATATTGTGGATTAATGTCAGGATTTTGGTTTTCAAAATGCTGAGTTTCAGTTACCTCTTAGGCATCTACATGGGGATGTCAAGTGGGTAACTGAATGCAAACTTCTGGAATTCAATGAAGAGCATCTCCATGGAGACAAAAATTTAAGATTCCTTAGAGCGTTGAAAGCCTATCAACCATGAATGTGGATGCTATTGCAAAGGGGTAATAGTAATTAGAGAGGAGGACTGAGTACTGATCCAAGAAGCCCTTCAATGTTGGTGGTTTGGGGATATGAGGGAGATGATATTTGGAGATAGAGAAATTTCAAGTAGTGAGTTAGAAGTTCATCCAAAAAGAAATATGATATTAAAAGACGACAAAAGAAAGCATTTCAGTAAGCAATAAATGAGCGGTTGTTGATAAGTCAACTAAGGGAAAGACAGAAAATTAAACAATGGACTTAAAGGAAGGAACCTTGATGCTCTTTCAGAGTGGGTAATGAGAAGATCTAGAAGCAAGACGCTGAACAGATTCACTTCATAAAACAATGAAAGAAGAGTTGAGTAGAGTGGGTATAGAAAGCTCTTCTGAGAAGTTTTGCTATAAAGGGAGTGGAAAATTGAAGGTGTTGATAAAGCAGGGGTCCAGAGGGATTTTGTTGTTCTTGTGTTGTTTGTTTTTTTTTGGGGGGGGGGAATTCAAATGTACTGGGTGATATTGGAAATTAATTCATGAAAAGGGAAAATTGATGATGTGGCAGAGAGATGGAGGAGTTATCAGAGATTTGTCCTAAAGTAGGCAAGAGATGTTTTTTAGTTCTATTTAGAAGTAGAGGTGTACGTTTTCTTTAGGTGCAGATAAAAATAAACTTTAGACCACTTACACCTAACACACATATACAGAGCACTCCAACCTACAACGGAAAATACATTCTTCCCAAAGGAGCAGAGCACATGTTAAGCAACAAAACAAGTGCTAACAAATTCAAGAAGATTGCAATCATACAAAGTATCTTTTTCTGATCATGATGTAATGAAACAATAAATCATTTGGAGCAGGATAATTGGAAACTCCACCAGTATGTGGACAGTAAAAACACATTCTTAAACAACAGAAGAGTCAAAGAAAAAACTTGTGAGGGAAATACAAAGTAACTTGGGGTAAATTAAAGGAAAAAAAAATAAATGCCTCAAGGAACTAGAAAACCAACAAATTAAATCCAAAACTATCAGAAGGAAGGAAATAATAAAGATTAGAGAAGAGACAAACAAAATAGATAATTGGAAAATAATAGAATAAATCGACGAAACTAAGAGTTGGTTTATTGAAAAGATTAACGAGACTGACTAGTCTTTAGTAAGATTTATTAAGAAAAAAAGAGAAGTTTCAAATAAGTAATATCAGAAATAAAGAAATAGGAGACATTATAACCAATGCCACAGAAATAAAAATATTAGAGAATACAATGAACAATTGTACACCAAAATTAAGGTAGAACACATGGATAAATCCCTTCAAACACACAAAATAGCAAGACTGAGTCATGAAGAGATGGGAAATATGATCAAACCAATAACTAGGAAAGAGATTGAATCAGTAATTTCAAGCCTCCCAACAAAGAAAATCCCAGATGGCTTCACTAGAAAATTCTACCAAAATTTAAAGGAGAACTAACAACTCTCCCGAAAATATTACGAAAATTTGAAAATTTTTACATATTCAGCACATTTCTTGAGTAAATAGTGACCCTGATCATCAGTGCTCTGCAGAGAGGGCTGGGTAAGAGTTCCATCCCATGAGTCAATTATGCCTCTTCATTGTCAATGGATTCATAAGAACCTGTTCTTTTAATTCCTGCTTTCATTTCAATGTCCTATCATTTGGGTTCTTATCACAAAATTATTTCCCTAAATATTCTAATTAGTCTGAGTATTAATAGAAGTTATATCACTAAAATAATCATTATTATAAACTCCTGCCACAACCACTGATGGAACTCTGACTATTACTAGGCATGTATGTTGGCAGTTTGCTTATATTACCTAATTTCATTCTTTCAACAGACCTATAAGTTGGGTACTTTTCTTATTCCTCATTTTCCCTGATGTCACTTAGGGAACATAAGTTTAAGTTTTAGATACATGGATTCATGACGCTCTTGTTAGATGTGATGAAGGGATTTGAATGCAGGCTGCCAGACTTTGGAGTTGACCTCACACCAAGACGTGATATGATCTCTGAGTAGTAAAGTAATAGGTGTCCTGAGAGTCAATCAGATTCCATCACTTGCCTTTTCAAAACTTCCAACTGAATAAAGCCCCAAACAATTTCCCTGATTTTCAAGAACTCATCCCTGAGTACATAGATACTGAGATATTCAGCTTATAGCATCCAACAAAATTCACTCCCAGGACCTTACTCCAAGATTAGAATATACTACCTCATAACCCAAGGTATAATGACTATGGCTATTAACATATGTGCACTATATAACCAGTATGACTGTGTTGATGAGACTCTCTTTTCCTCCCAATTATTTGAAGATAAAAACGTTTCTCATAAGGTGATAAGTAGCACATTTCTACTCTCCAAAACAACACAATTGAAGAAGAGGTCGCATGCGCAGAGTTTGGAAGGAAAAAAAAAACTGAACAAAAAGGGCTACAATTTATTAGTGTGACCTAAGTAGAATCTTAAGTGAGAAAAACTCAATCTTCCAACACAAATGTCCAGGGTACTTGACAGGAGAGTTGTTTCTGATTGAGGAAAAGAAAAAAGACTGTCCAGTCAGCCTTAAGAAGTGAAAAGGAAATTGAGCAAAGTATACCTTGACACTTCAAATGCTTTTGTAGTTGTGGGATTTAAAAACAATAATCTATGCTAATTGCTTAGCAGAGAATCTAGCATGTAGTAAGCATGAAACAGTTGTTACTTAAGATGATAATGACAACTAGATGAGAAAATGAGACCTTATTTTTATAATTTTCTTGCCTTCCATACCACACACACAGCAGTGTATGAATAAACACATGCACACTACTTTCTGTTTAGCAGTCAGTCATGTTTTTACTTGAAAGCAAATAGGAAAAGTCATTCTAGTATTTTAAATTTTAAACTAACTGGAGTCATAATTAATCTCTATTAATAGGTTATTACTTCTAGATCGATTTTTCCTTTTAGTTCTTTCCTTCCTGGGTAGCCCATTGGGACCCATCCCATTCTTTATTTCTGAGTTTTTATGGCATATTATGGAAACAATTAATCTCCCAATACACAGAAGTATGCTCCATTTCCTATTCCTTCGTTGTTTTGACACATCTCTCTCAGTTGTATAATTAGCAGATAATGTCAGAAAAAGAAATATTGAAAAATATTCATGACATTCAGATCCTCTTCCTTTTTCCTTTGTTGGGCTTCTTCAAGGGTTGGGTTCCTCTGGTACTGGCTCCTACAGGAATTAGTAATTTATGAGCCAAGATCAACTCAATGGCACTCCTACTGCGTGTGTTGAGATAAGATACCTGATAATATGGTCATAGATTGCTCAAAAAAGTGTACATTTGATTTGCGAGGTTCTGGGTGCATCAATGCATTTGCCCATTACTCTTTCTTTTTTTTTAATCTCCCCAAACCTCCAAGTACATAGTTGTATATCTTAGTTGCAGGTCCTTCTAGTTGTGGGATATGGGACGCTGCCTCAACGTAGCCTGACGGGCAGTGCCATGTCCGCGCCCAGGATCCGAACCCTGGGCCACCGCAGCGGAGCTCGCAAACTTAACCACTCAGCCACGCAGCCGGCCCCTTATTCTTATGAACCCATGGTTTAGAAAACATCCCACCCATGTGAACAGTTTATTAATATCCTAATGTTTACAGCTGACAGTCCCAAAACTTTGCTTCACCAATGAGAAACTCTGTGCCCTGAGCATAGCGTCATCACAACATCAATCATTTGGGGTAAGATTTTGACTCAGCCATATCTGATATAACCCAGGCTCCAGAACTTGCTTTGTGAACAAGTAAATTGTAATGACTAAGCAAGAAGACTTCTACTATATTCACTTGTATAATAGGAATCATAGTAAATCCTTATGGGATTGTTGCAAGGATGAGAAATGGATAAGCAAAATCACCAAGCCCAGTGCCTGACATCTGAGACTCTTTCAATGGTTCCTGCAGTTATTTTTTGTTCCATGGATAGGATCACCTGGCATGATTCACTGTAAGGATGAAAGTGGTGGTGGGGCAAGGTGAAGGAAGAGAAGAGAAAGAAAGAACATCATTGGCAGGATATGTGTAACTTTCAAGGGAGAATGGACTAACATTCCCACTGGGAGACTTGCCTGTGTAGAGAAGCTGAGTGAGGGAACCACCCAAATGAATACCAACGATATCAACAATGGTTATTTTGCATGGACATAGGATGAAATATATAGAAATTAAAATAAATAAGCAGTGTGTCAACACACAAAAAGGAAACTCAAAAGAGAAAAGTGATTTGGCTAAGAAGATATCTAAATTATGAGAAATTTAACTGTTTTTAAATTACACAGATAATACAAATTTTCATTTTTGATGATGAAACATTTAAATATATCAGAAAATGTACCAAAAACAATAAAGACCTGAGTATCCACCACTTAGCACCATCAAATAAAAATGTCATCTTACGTTTAGTTTTTATAAAGAAATAAGATAATACATATATATTTGAAGTCCTTCCTGCTTCCCCACTTTATTTCCCACCTTGGTCATTTTTCACTCCACAGAAAGAGCCACTGCACTGAACATGGTATGCATCATTCTCCTGTGTTTTCAATACATTTGCTGTGAAAATGATGAGGTTCCAAACAAGCTACCCCAAAACATAGCAGCTTGGTGTATTGAATATTTTAGCCTGAAGGAATTCGAGAAAACAGCAGAAGCAAGAAGATCACTTGGACTTTCTCCCATCCTTTTCCCCTGAAACAGGTTATAGAACCTTCATATGAGGCCTCCTTGTACCCAGAGGAAAGGAGCATTTTTATCTCCAAAAAAGGGACACTGAAAAGAATTCTAACAAAAAAGCCTGGCTAAATTTCCACCAATTATTACTGTATTTACTTCATATTCCATGACATATCATCTTTCTACACAACTGTACATTCTTCATCAATCCTAGCATGAATACACTCATGTATAACTGTTTTTTCAGGTCTTCATTGCCTTGTGAAGGCTTCCACATCACATAAAACTTATATTGAATAAAAATGCATGCTTTTCTCTTGTTAATCTGTCTTGGTTAGTTTAATGTTTAGACCCAGCCAGGGAACCTAAGACGGCCAAGGAAAACTTTTTCTTCCTCTATAATAATAAGAATAAACAATGTTATTATTTTGTGTTTTAATTCTCCATATGCTGTAAATGTTGTATTGAAACAGGTGTTTAAAAGAAAACCTTTCATGGTTTACCAGTCCTGGCATATTTCACTCTGGTTCATCAAGTTTAACTATGGTACATATTTCACTCTCTTATGACATAACAATTTTCTCTTCTCAATTTGATGGGAATTTCCATTGTGGAGTGTATATGTATGTTTATGCATATGGACATACATTAATATATACACACATATACATATGTGGAAAACAGTTTAACATTACCATGGAAACCTACCAAATTCGAGACTGCTGACCTGGGAAGCAAAGGTGGGAAACAGTGTAGAATATTAAGTGTATATCATCTTTATGTATGCTACTTTTACTTTAAGAAGATAATTCTGATAGCAAAATGTTGGCATTTGTGAATTCTGGAATAAGTCTTATTATGTGCACTATTATGACATTAAAATACTTCATACATCAGTAGAGACACCATATTGTTGGAAAATCTGATGGAAAAAATAGGGTAACAGAACTGTCAAATCTGTGGTCCAGCTCCAGAAGCAACTCCAATGACAAACACCATCTGGGAAAGGAAGTAGACTAACACATAGAAATATGAGGGTGATTTCTGTAAGTACATTATTTGTTACTTTTCAAAAAGACCTGAAGTTGATACAGTAGAGTGTCAACCTTTGTGAATTCAAGAGAGTGTTAATTTAAGTGTGGTGATTTTTTAAAAATTACACTATATATCCTATTGTAACTACTTAAAATGTTGGTAATTTTATGAGATACATGTAGATTATAGTGGAAATTTGAAGATTCTGTCTGGATCCCCTGAGACCTCAGTTCCATGCAAGATGAATAATACAAACATATGTCAAGAACCAGGAATGGGAAAATAAGGTGAAGTTTCCCAAACCTACTGCACCATACTACCATAGGAATGGAAATAAACGTGAGAGAAGTTTATGAGTCATCCGGTTTTAGAAGAGGCAGATTTCTGCTCAGGAAAGAAGTGATACTGGTCATAGTAGACTGAGTACAGGTTAAGTAGATAAGAAGTACTTACATAATGGTGAAAGGTATAAGAAAACATGTGAAAAACACGGCAGACAATAAGGGAGTAAGACCATGGGTGACAGTTCTAATAATCTTATGAAGAAACTCTCTTCACAGCTTCTCCTAGATGAAGCAGTAGCAAAATAATGGCCCTCATTTCCAAACACTGACTAAGGGACATTAGGTTACCTGGTTGGCATCCCAATAAAATCATGCATGACATCTTCTCTGAATGTACCATCTGGGAAATATGTCCTTAGGAAATGCAAAGAGATTGAATGAGCCAATGGGCTCCTGAACAAGAGGGACCATCTATAGGAGGAGCCTCAGGTCTGCTACTTCTTTTCCAAGGAAGGATTATCGAAGGAAGTAGTTACAGGCAGATTGTAATCTCTGAACCCCTAGAGCCTCAATTTCCAAAGCTCCCCACTAGCCAAGTAATCTTATTTTCACTGAGATGCTAGGGAAGTTTAAGTCTTTAAAGACTAAGACTCCAGAGGGAAGAATTCAGGATGGCTGATTTTCTGATTCTGAAGTCAGGTGCATACCATTCACAATGCAATTTACCAAGAAATAGAAAAAAACAGTCCTAGAATGCATACTGAATCTTAAAAGACCCCAAACAGTGAAAGCAATCTTGAGCCAGAAGAGCAAAGCTGGAGACATCACTGTCCCTGCTGTCAAATTATATTACAAATCTATAGTAATCAAAACAGTATGGTACTGGTGTAAAAACAAACACATAGACCAGTGGACCAGAATAGAGAACTCAGAAATATGCCCACACATATATGGTCAACTAATATTTGATAAAGGATCTAAGAATTCACAGTGGGGAAAGGATGATCTCTTCAATAAATAGTATTAGGAAAACCAGATATCCTCATGCAAAAGAATAAAATTGGATGTTTATCATACACCATACAAAAACAATGTACTTGAATGGAGCAAAGACTTAAATGTAAGCGCTGAAATCAGAAAACTCCTAGAATAAAACAATTTAAAACTTCCTTGACATACACCTTGGCAAAGAATTTTTGAAAACAGCACCAAAAGCAAAAACAAGAAAAGAAAAAATAAACAAGTGGTACTACATCATATCAAAAAAACTTCTAAACAGCAGAAGGAAAGAAACAACAAAAATAAAGACAACTTGCAAATTGGGAGTAATATTTGCAAAGCATACATCTTATAAGGAGTTAATACCCAAAATATATAAAGAACTCATAAAACTGATTAGCAAAAGATATGGAACCAATCTAAATGTCCATCAATGGATGAATGAATTAAGAAAATGTAGCATAATGTAAACTTATTCAGCCTTAGAAAACTAAATAAATCTGACATTTTCAAACAACATGGATGAACCTAGAGGATCTTATATTCAGTACAATAACCCAGATATACAAAGACAAATATTTATGATCTCATTTGTATGTAGAATCTAAGATAGTCGAACTTATAGAAGCATATGAGTCAAATAGTGTTTGTCAGGGGCTGGGAAGAGTGGTAAATAGAGAAGTAGTGTTTAAAGGGCACAAAGTTTCAGTTATGCAAGATAAATAAGTTCTGGAAATCCACTAGACAGCCTAGTGCCTACAGCTAACAATACTGTATTGCACGATAAAAATTTGCTAAAAGAGTAGATCTTGTGTGAATTGTTCTGGTCACAAAATAATAATAATAATAGTAGTAGTAGTAGTAATAATAAGGATGGGAGGAAACTTTTGGAGGCGATGGGTATGTCTATGGTCTTGATGGTTGTGGTGGTTTCACAGATGTATACTTATCTCCAAACTCATTGAGTTGTACACCGTAGTTTACACAACTGTTTTGCATGTCAATTATACTTAAATAAAGCGATTTTATAAATAAATTTAAAGCTATAACAATAATAAATTAATTAAGTAAAATCATGAATAGACTAAAAAATGTCAACCTTGAAAATTCAGCTCCTCCATCTTTCTTTTTTTGGTTGGGCCCCACTAAAACCGGGATCGGGCAGCCTTGGTCACCACCTCCTGAGAATATTTGAAAGATATGCCACAACATCAGTTCCAGGATACTTCTGTTTCCTGGATTAAGGCGAGATCCATGAGAATATTGACATTGGATCCCTCCAAACAGGGAAGAAAATTGGCTCAGCCTTGTGTGTATCAATGTATTTCCCTTTATTGTTATAAAACAATGATTTGGAAAATTCTGTAATAACATTTTAGGGGTGAATATCTCAGTAGGATCTTAATGTTTAAAGATCAATGGCAATATAAAAACTCTACTTCCCAGATGATAAAATCTGAGCCAGGCATGGAGTGTAAAAACAGGCAACTACATCAGAACTGATCATTTGGTGTACATTTGAACTCAGACACACTTGAGTTTATTCCAGGTTCCAGCACGAACTTCAGGAATGAGAAGATTTTTACAACTATGTGAGAAGTCTCTGTCTCCACATTGTGTGATGGGAACCATCGTGAAATCTTATAGGGATATGATGAGAATGATAAATAAATAGATAATATCACCAAACACAGTGCCTGACACATGGGGCCTTCTTACTATTGCCCATAGTGATTTGTTTATGGCATGGCCATGAAGGGACAATCTGGCAGTGTTCCTCATATGGAGGAAAATGAAGGTTGGGACAAAATGAAAGAACAGGAGAGAAAGAAAGAACAATTCTGATATAGTAACTGCAAATTTCATGAAAGAATTCATGTGCTGGATCTCCCACTGTAAATCTTGCTTATCTATAGAAGCAGATGGAGTGAATAAGCCGTGGTAGTTTCATTCGGGCTCATTAATTTCCACTCCTTTGCTATATTCCCATGTCTTACAACATCACAATTTATTTCTTCTTGAAGGAATGTGCATTTGCATTCTGACACACAAACACACATACACACATACAAACACATGCAAACAAAAAGACATGCATATATGTGTGTAAAAACAATTTAAAACAATCCCAAAGGGCCCAATAAATTCAAGACTGTGGTGTATCTTGGAATGGAAGGACTGAAATGGAGTAAAATAAAAGTGAAAGTCGTCTCTATAGAAACTGATTTTTTTACTTTAAGAAGAGAACTTTTACTGCAAATGTCAAAATTCATTAATTCTAGAAGAAGATACATGAGCACTTATCTTGATATTCTGTGTTATTCTGTCCTTTAAATTTTTCAAAAGTTACTAAAGACACATTCTCACTGTGCATGTAGCCTATGGACTATGTGTAATCCTCCATCTCCTGTGTGAGAGTCCTCATAGACAGGTACCAGAGTCAAGGTTATCCCTACAAAGGAATCTAAACCACCAGACATGGGAGGATAAATATAAGATGACTATCCATCTGAATACCCTTCCCAGAAATGAAGGAATACTTGAGAGAATTCTGTAACATCCCACAAAACTCTGGAAGGGAAGGCTTCTCCTGTGGATACAAAAAGACCTTAGAACCCTAGGGCCAGAGTAGATTAACAAATTGATTAGTATTGTTGCAAAAGTACAAGAAAATATGTCAAATGATGGACAATGAGGCAGGCATTGTATAGATTAATACGAATAAGTCATCTTCAGTGTGTCCCTGCTCAACCAAGACACACTGGTAGAAAAACACCTTTCCTTATTTGAAAAATGGGCTAGGGAACTTCAGATGACCTGGGTACCTACTCTAAGAAATGACATTCAGTTCTCCCTTTGATATTGAAGGAGAGTAATAGAAGGCCTATTCTCAGGGAAAATAGAAACAGAGAGAGAAGGGCTAGGCTGTGGTGCAAATTGATGGGCCCTGGGAAGAGGCCCAGGTGTGCTGCCTAGTGACCTGAGCAGGACTATTGAGTACATTGGCCACTGGAGACTATGTTCTCAGTCTCCATGGCACTTGGGGGTTCGATATCCAAAGTTTCTCAATAGTCAAACTCTTTTGTTATCATTCTGATTGCACCACAGTGAGAATGGGAAGATCTCATCAAGATGGCGCTGTGAGCAAATGTTGAACTCGCCTCCTCCCACAAACACAACCAGGTTACAACAATTTTGGGAAGAATCACCCTGGATTGAAAACTGAAAACTGGATAAAAAGAACCCCCATGACAAGGGACAGTCCTGATGAAAGCAGAAGAGGCAGTAACTCCAGCAGGAGAGGAAAAAAGCCCACCTTTGAGAGCAGTGGAGTTTCTCAGCTGGCCAGGCGGGAGCCACCCTAAGGTACGCAGCCCTCCCTGGAGGAGTGAGGTCTGGAGTGGGGGCAATACTGCTATAACCATCCTTTGGACTCAGCCCAACCGAGAAGGGGGTCTTACTGTCTGGCTTTGCTGGCTATTAACTGCAGAGAGGACACCCCAGAAAATCTATCGGCCGAAAGCCAAAAAGATCCGGGTCTTAAAGGGCCCACACACAAACTCACTCATTGCAGCAACCTAAAATCACCAGAGAGAAGGCTGACTGTCCTTTGGTGAAACAAGACTCACCTGGTGGGCTCTGGGGGGCATCTTGGTGAGAGGAGGATCCTCCCTGGAGACTGAGACATTGGTGGGGGCCGTTGTTCTGAGCTGGTCCAGATGTGCTGATATGGACACTGGTGAGGGCCATTGAGGTGCATCCCTTGGGCTGTTAGCCCAGGGGTCTGCCACACCCACTAGAGCACAGATTTAATCCAGTTCAGCAAGGGCAGGCAACCTGCCCTAGGTACTGGCCCCACCTAACAGCAAGCCCTCAGGCTACTTTTCAGCCTGCATCTACTGAGTGCCTTGATCCTCTACAGGCAGGCAAGGGTGTCTGCCTCTGTGGGGCAGGGCTTGTGTGAGGACCAGGTGAACTGTGGGGGGCACTGGGGCAGAGGTGGGGGCCTCTGCAGTGTGGCGTTGGGGTACGCTCCATGGGGTTGAGAAGTGTGCATGGACCAGGACTGTGTTGACAGTGTATGTGGTCCAGTGGGGGGTGAGGCTTATCAGCGGCAGAAGACTTGTGCTTCACAAATAGCCATAAAAAGCATCAGCCTCACCTTCCAAAGCCTGAAACAACTGAGTGCCTCCATGCCAAGGGCTAGCCCCACTCAGCTGCACTCCTAAGAGAACTGACAACAGCCTTGTTGGCCTCAGGCCTATCACAACTGTATGCCCCTGAGCCTAGCAATCAGCTCCACTGGGTACCAACCCAATTAAGAGGACAATTGCAATAAGAGTGTGCTAATAGACTTTGTAGCCAACAGTGCTGAGGCCCCTCCAAACAGGATTTACAAATAGCTGGCCAGGGAAGGAAAGATCAGACTCCCTGGGTACCTGCAGTGGGAGCAACCCTGCCACAGCAGAAGAACACAAGTAGCCCACAAAGGGGTCACTCCTGGTTCTTACGGTCTGGTGACGAGACAGAAGCACACTGCTGGGCCTCATGAGGCATCTCATACATAAGGCCACTTCTCCAAGATCAGGAGACATAGCCGACTCACCTAGCACAAAGAAAATACCACAGAGAAAGAGGCATAATGAGGAGGCAAAGGATTACTTTCCAAGCAAGGCAACGCTACAAAACACCAGAAAAAGAACTAAGTGAAACAGAAACTAGCGACCTCCTTGACAAAGAATTCAAACAAAATATAATGAGGATGCTCACAGCTATGCAGAGAAGAATGGATGAACACAGGGAGCACATCAGCAAAGAACTGGAAGATATAAAAAAGAACCAATCAGAAATGAAGAATACAATACTCGAAATGAGAAATTCACTAGAGGGACTCAATAGCAGAGTAGAGGAAGGAGAAGAACGGATCAGAGAGCTGGATGAAAGATTAGAGGAAATCACCCAAGCAGAACAGAAAAGAGAAACAAGAATTGGACAGAATGAGAACAGTGTTAGGGAACTCTGGGACAATATCAAGCGTGCTAACATTCGGATTATAGGAGTCCCAGAAGAAGAGAGAGACAAAGGGGCAGAAAATTTATTTGTACAAATAATAGAGGAAAATTTTCCTCACCTGAGGAAGGAAACAGACATCCAAATTCTGGAAGCACAGAGAGCTCCAAACAAGAGAAGCCCAAAGAGGTCCACACCAAGACATATTATAATCAAAATGTCTAAAATTAAAGACAAAGAGAGAATCCTAAAAGCGGCAAGAGAAAGGCCACAAGTGACATATAAAAGGAAGCCCATCAGGCTGTCAGCGGAGTTCTCAGTTGAGACCCTACAGGCAGGAAGAGAATGGTACGACATATTTGAAGTGCTAAAAGGAAAAAACCTACAACCAAGAATACTCTATCCATCAAGGCTGTCATTCAGAATGGAAGGAGAGATAAAGAGCTTCCCAGACAAGCAAAAATTAAAGGAGTTTATCACTAAGAAACCAGTTCTACAAGAAATGCTGAAGGGACTTATTTAAGTGGGAAAGCAATGACCATAAATAGAGCTAAAAGAAAAAAATTATCAAAAACACCCAAAACAACAAGAAGAAACAGGCAATAAAATCACTTGTAAGGTAAACATATAGTAAGGGCAGCAGATCAACTACCTGTGAAGATAATATGAAGGTTAAAAGACACATGTACTAAAATTACCTATTTCAATGATAAGAGGGTAATGGATAGACACACACTAAACAAAAGACTATATATGATGTGAAAAACATATAATGTGGGAGGAGGGGAGTGAAAAAGTAGAGCTTTTAGGAAGAGGCCAGGCTAAAGAGTCTATCTACTCAATATAGACTGTTATATGCATAGTATATTAAATAGGATCCTCATGGTAACCACAAACCAGAAACCTATAACAAGCAGGAAAAAAAGTAAGACAACAGAAATCAAACATATTACTAAAGATAGCCATCAAACCACAAGTGAAGAGAGCAAGGGAAAAAGAAAGGAACTAAGAAGAACTACTAAAACACCTAGAAAAAAGAAAAAGTGACAAAATGGCAATAAATACATATTTATCAATAGCTACTTTAAACGTCAATGGACTAAATGCTCCGATCAAATGCATAGGGTGGCCAACTGGATAAAAAAACAAGATCCATGTATATGCTGCATACAAGAGACACACTTCAGACCTACAGACACTCACAAACCGAAAGTGAAAGGAGGGAAAAAGATATTCCATGCAAATGGCAAAGAAAAGAAAGCGGGGGTAGCAATACTTAGACACAATAGACCTTAAATCAAAAACTGTAATAAAAGACAAAGATGGGCACTACATAATGATAAAGGGAACAATCCAACAAGAAAATATAACACTCATAAATATCTACGCACCCAACACAGGAGCACCTAAATAGATAAAGCAATTATTAACAGACACAAGAGGAGAAATAGACAGTAACACAATAATAGTAGGGGACTTTAACACTCCACTTACAACAATGGATAAATCATCCAAACAGAAGATCAATAAGGAAACACTCCCCTTAAAGGACACATTAGGCCAGATGGACTTAGTAGATATATACAGAACATTCCATCCAAAAACCACAGAATACACATTCTTTTCAAATGCCCACGGAACATTCTCCAGGATTGATCACATATTAGGCCACATAACAAGTCTCAATAAATTTAAGAAGACACATGCACATAAATAATAGCATGCATCTTTTCTGACCACAAAGGTATGAAACTGGAAATCAACTACAGAAAGAAAACGAGAAAAGCCACAAAAATGTGGAGATTGAACAAAATGCTACGGAACAATGATTGGGTCAATGAAGAAATCAAAGAAGAAATAAAAGAATTCCTGGAGACAAATGAAAGTGAAAACATGACATGCCAAAATCTGTGGGATACAGCAAAAGTGGTTCTTCGGGGGAAGTTCATAGCAATTCAGGCCTACCTCAACAAAGAAGAAAAATCCCAAATAGACAATCTAAAAGTGCACCTAAAGGTACTGGAAAAAGAAGAACAAACAAAGCCCAAAATCAGCAGAAGGAAGGAAATAATAAAAATCAGAGCAGAAATAAACGAAATAGAGACTAAAAAAACAATAGAAAAAATTAATGAAACCAAGAGCTGGTTCTTCGGAGAGATAAACAAAATTGACAAATACTTAGCTAGACACACCAAGAAAAAAAGAGAGAGGGCTCAAATAAATAAAATCATAAATGAAAGATGAGAGATTACAACGGACACCTCAGAAATACAAAAGATAATAAGAGAATACTATGAAAAGCTATACGCTAACAAATTGGATAATCGAGAAGAAACGGATAAATTTTTAGAAACATACAACCTTCCAAAACTGGACCAAGAATATATAGAAAATTTGAATAGGCTGATCACCAGTAAGGAGATCGAAACAGCAATTAAAAACCTCCCAAAAAATAAAAGTCCAGGACCAGATGGCTTCCCTGGTGAATTCTACCAAACATTCAAAGAAGACTTAATACCTATCCTTCTCAAACTCTTCCAAAAAACTGAAGAGGAGGGAAGGCTTCCTGACTCCTTCTACGAAGCAAACATTATCCTGATACCAAAACCAGACAAGGACAACACAAAAAAAGAAAATTACAGGCCAATATCACTGATGAACATCAATGCAAAAATCATCAACAAAATTCTAGCAAATCAAATACAACAATACATTAAAAAGATCATACATCATGATCAAGTGGGTTTCATTCCAGGGATGCAGGGATGGTTCAACATCCGTAAATCTATCAACGTGATACACCACATTAACAAAATGAAGAATAAAAATCACATGATCGTCTCAATAGATGCAGAGAAAGCATTTGACAAGATACAGCATCCATTTATGATAAAAACTCTAAATAAAATGGGTATAGAAGGAAAATACCTCAACATAATAAAGGCCATATATGACAAACCCACAGCAAATATGATTCTCAAAGGAGAAAAACTGAAAGCTATCCCTCTAAGAACAGGAACCAGACAAGGATGCCCACTGTCACCACTCTTATTTAACATAGTATTGGAAGTCCTAGCCACAGCAATCAGGCAAGAAAAATAAATAAAAGGGATCCAAATTGGAAAAGAAGAAGTGAAACTGTCACTCTTTGCAGATGACATAATTTCATATTTAGAAAATCCTAAAGAGTCCACTAAAACACTTTTAGAAATAATAAAGGAATACAGTCAAGTTGTGGGATACAAAATCAATGTACAAAAATCCGTGGCATTTCTATACACTAAGAACGAAGTAGCAGAAAGAGAAATTAAGAATACAATCCCATTTACAATTGCAACAAAAAGAATAAAATACCTAGGAATAAACTTAACCAAAGAAGTGAAAGATCTGTACACCAAAAACTATAAAACATTGTTGAAAGAAATTGAAGACGGCACAAAGAAATGGAAAGATATTCTGTGCTCTTGGATTGGAAGAATTAACATTGTTAAAATGTCCATACTTCCTAAAGCAATCTATAGATTCAACGCAATCCCCATCAAAGTTCCAAGAACAGTTTTTACAGAAATAGAACAAAGAATCCTAAAATTTATATGGAACAGCAAAAGACCCCGAATAGCCAAAGGATTCCTAAGAAAAAAGAACAAAGCTGGAGGTATCACACTCCCCGATTTCAAATTATACTACAAAGCCATAGTAACCAAAACTGCATGGTACTCGCACAAAAACAGACACACAGATCGATGGAACAAAATTGAGAGCCCAGAAGTAAACCCACACGTTTATGGACAGCTAATATTCAACAAGGGAGCCAAGAACATACGATGGAGAAAGGAGAGTCTCTTCAATAAATGGTGTTGGGAAAACTGGACAGCCACATGCAAAAGAATGAAAGTAGACCATTCCCTTACACCATGCACAAAAATCAACTCAAAATGGATTAAAAATTTGAATGTAAGACCCAAAACCATGAGAATTCTAGAAGAAAACATAGGCAGTATGCTCTATGACATTGGTCTGAGCAGCATATTTTCAAGTCCTATGTCTGACCGGGCAAGGGAAACAAAAGAAAAAATGAACAAATGGGACTACGTCAAACTAAAAATCTTCTGCACAACAAAGGAAACCATCAACAAAACGAAAAGACAACCTAACAATTGGGAGAAGATATTTGCAAACCACATATCAGATAAGGGGTTAATATCCAAAATATACAAAGAACTCATACAGCTCAACAACAAAAAAACCAACAATCCAATTAGAAAATGGGCAAAAGATCTGAACAGAGATTTCTCCAAAGAAGATATACAGATGGCCAACAGGCATATGAAAAGATGCTCAACATCATTAGCTATCAGGGAAATGCAAATCAAAACTACAATGAGGTATCACCTCACTCCGGTCAGAATGGCTATAATTAGCAAGACAGGAAACAACAAATGTTGGAGAGGGTGTGAAGAGAAGGGAACCCTTGTTCACTGCTGGTGGCAGTGCAAATTGGTGCAGCCACTATGGAAAGCAGTTTGGAGTATCCTCAGAAAATTAAGGATAGATCTACCATATGATCCAACTATTTCACTACTGGGTATTTATCCAAAGAACTTGAAAACACAAAGGCATAACGATACTTGCACCCCTATGTTCATTGCAGCATTATACACAATAGCCAACATGTGGAAGCCACCTAGATGCCCATCGAGGGACGAATGGATAAAGAAGATGTGGTATTTATACACGATGGACTACTACTCAGCCATAAGAAATGATGAAATCTGGCCATTTGTGACAACATGTATGGACCTTGTGGGTATTATGCTGAGTGAAATAAGTCAGAGGGAGAAAGTCAAATACCATATGATCTCACTCATAAGTAGAAGATAAAAACAACAACAAAAAAACCCCACATAGCACTGGAGACTGGACTGGTGGTTACCATTGGGGAAAGGGGGGGGGCATAAGGGGTGATTAGGGTCACATGTGAGGGGATGCACTATAATTAGTGTAGTAAAAAAAATTTTTTGTAAATAATAAAAAATAAAATAAAAAATAAATGCTGTTATTTTCTGCATGTATATCTTTTTCAAACATGAGACCACAATCTATGTCAGTGGTTCTCAACGGGGGCAGTTTTGCACCCTAGGGGACATTTGGCAATGGCAGGAAACTATTTTTGTTGTCACTACTTGGTGGAGGAGAATGTTGCTGCCATATAGTGAATCCTGGGATGTTGCTAAATGTACTACAATACAGAATCATCCAGCCCAGAACGTCAACAGTGCTGAGATTGAGAAACTCTGATCTATGTAGTATATATACTGCTTTGTAAATTTAACATATCATGGACATTTTCTAATATCCTTAGTGATCTGAAAATATGGCTTTTTAAGGGCTGAAAGGTACTCCAGTTCAAGGATGTATAATAAGCATAAGTTTGTGTGCTAACCTGGTGCCCTGATTAGTAAGAGGATTAATGTGAGTGAATACCCCAGAGTCTCCATGTGACCCATGAAGAGAGTGGGTGTTTTCAAGTGATACTTGGTTTAACATCTGAGTGACACATGAATAAATAAGAACTGAGTGTGTTGCCCAGATTGTGAATATGGAGTGAGAAGAGGGCAACATAATGGAACCTTGGGGACCCCTGATCTTTGACGGGTGAGAAGATAAAGAAGACCCCACCCTATCACTTACCAACAAGTGCATTTGCGCAAACCATATCAACATCTATGTATTTCAGATCATTCATCTATAAAAAAG
>NW_025793981.1:0-3194 GCF_021613505.1 Equus quagga | reverse complement strand
GACTGGGCTGCCAGGCTCCTAGGAGAAGAGATTGATGAGCCTGGGCTTATCCTAGACAACCACATTCTGGCAAAGGCTACAGAAAGTGGCATAGAAATTCATGCACATGGAGGGATTCGAGCGATCATAGTCATTCCTGTGTCTGAAGTGCGCATGCATACTCTGCAGGATTGACCACGTTAGGCCACAAAAGATCTCTCATTATATGTAAAAAGATTGAGATCAAACCAAGTGTTTTCTCCAACCACAGTGAGATAAAACTAGAGATAATTAAAAAAAGAGAGAAACAAAAGGATATTTCCAAAGTATCTGGAAATTGAATAACACCTTTTAAACAACCAACGGTTCAGTGAAGAGTCCACAGGGAATTAAAAAAAAATCACAGAACAAGAAAAATAGAAACATAACATACCAAAACAAATGGGATACAGAAAAATCAGAGCTCACCGAGACATACATAGCCATAGACGTGTACTTTAAAAAAGAAGAAAGGTCTCAAATTAATAAAATAACTTTTTATGTCATGGAAGTAGAAAAAGAAGAACAAAGTAATTCTAAAGGTAGCAAAAGGAAGGAAATAATAAAGATAAAAGTGGAGACAAACAAGATACAGAATAGAGAACACCAACTCAACCAGAGGTTTGTTCTTGGAAAAGATCAACAAAATTGACAAATCTTTAACTAGACTGACTAAGAAAAAAGAGAAAAGACTAAAATTACTAAAATCAAAAAATAAAGTGATGTCATTACCACCAACTTTATAGAAATAAAAAGAACTATTGGAGAACACTGAGAACAATTATATGCCAACAAATCACATACAAGATGAAATGGACAAGTTTCTAGAAACACACAAACTATCAAAACTGACCCAAGAAGAAACTGAAAATCCAAACAGACTTATTAAAAATTAGGAAATTAAATCAGTTGTCAAAAATCTGCTAAGAAAGTAAATCCAAGTTCCAGATGGTCTCACTAATCAATAGATAAACAAAAACGTGCTATACCCATGCAATGGAATATTATTCATCCATATATAAAAATAAATGAAGAAATTCATTCATAAAATGGAATTCACATTCCACAATGTGAATCAACTTCAAAAATATTCTGCTCAGTGAAGGAAGCCAGACAGGAAGGCTGTACATTGTGAGATTTCATTTGTGTGAAATGTCCAAAGTCACATATGCATAGAGACAGAAAGCGCATTAGGTGTTGACAAGGGATAAGGAATGGGTGTTCTTGAACTAGAGATTGGTGATGGGTTTACTACATTGTGAATGTACTAAACGCCACTGAATTGTGCACTTTTACAAAGTTAAAATATTGAATTTTATATTTTGTGAATTTTAGCATAATTATAATAAAACATGGTGGCTTAAATAGCAATACGTAGTTAAGGGAGATAGTTTTGCTTTCAGAATGATGGAGGAGCAGCATTTTCCATATTCCTCCCTTTAAGTACAGCTACAGATGCAGGATGTTATACATAAAACAAATGTAATAAGATCCTAAAAATGGAATGAAGAGGGAAAATTGGGCAAAGACTTCGGAATATGAAAAGAACAATATGGCGATACATTCTTTGTTGCCTTTTTTCCCCTCACATATCTCAGACTCGATACTGGAGAAGCCAGCAGTCTGGAAAACCTAATGGGCATAGACAGCAAAAAAAGCCTCAAAAATAGCCTGTTCTCTCCAGGCAAATGAAAGGAAAAGCCTAAGAAGACTGAAAACATTTAGACAATAATCATTCTACTCAAGCAATCCCCACAAAATAACTGTGGCCTCATCCCCACGCATGCCAGCAAATGCTGAGAGAGTGCGGACTTCTACCTTCACCAGACTGTGATCAAGCACACCACTGTTTTGCTAGGATATTGTCAGAGAATGTTGAATAGCGAGGCATATTTCCCTACAGCTGACTTAAAGCAAGACTCAAGCCCCCCATTTTGTCAGTGAAGACCTGTATGGAGCCAGAATTTCCACTCGCTCTCAGCTCTCAGCAGTAATAAGGCACACCTACATTTCCCCACTGGAGTGGTGTCAGAGAAAGGTCAGTGGAGAGTTAAGACTTTCACCACCACCTACTGGAAATGAGATCATTCCTTTCTGTGGTGTCAGTAGAGTCCCCATGGGAAGCAGCCATGCTCCTACCTTCACCAACAGGGAAGTATCAGCTGAAGCCTAGTAGGAAGGCCAGAACTTTCACCTTCACATAAAAGTAATGAGGAGTTCTGCACCTCCAAGTGAAGGCCAAGTGGGAAAACAGGACTTTTACCACACATGGAAGTAACAAAGCTGCACCCCTCCTGCCTCCTCTCTTGCCGAAGTACTGTCAGACAATGTCAGCTAAGAGAAAGCTAAAATAATGCTCAGGATCTCATAACATGACACCCAAAGTATCCAGGTTTTCACTGAAATACGCTTTTCAAATCAAGAACGAGGAATTTCTCACACTGAATAAGTAAAGACAAAAGATACAAATTCCGAGAGGACACAGATATTAGAGTTACCAGATGAGCATTTTAAACAGCCGTCATAAAAATGAGCAATTAAAATTCAATGAGTGGGGCCTGCGTGATGCCTCAGTGGTTAAGGGTGCATGTTCTGCTTCGCTGGCCGGGGTTCGCCGATTTGGAGCCCGGGTGCGACATGTCACGGCGTGACAGTCCATGCTGTGGTGGACCTCCCACATATAAAATAGAGGAAGATGGCACGGATGTTAGCTCAGGGCCGGTCTTCCTCAGCAAAAGAGGAGGATTCGCAGCAGATGTTAGCTTAGGGCTAATCTTCCTAAAGAAATAAAAAATGAAATAAACAAAATTCAATAAGCAATTAAAACATGCTGAAATCAAATGCAAAGATAGAGAATCCCACAAAGAAACAGGAGTCTAAGAAAATAGCAGCTACCAAGAACTAGATGAAAAATACAAAACTAAAAAGGCCCAATAATCACACTAAAAAACCCAATGCGTGAGCTCAATAGCATGGAGAAAAAAAGGAAAGAAACAGTATCTTCAGTCTGCTTGAAGATAGAGCAACAGAAATAACCCAGGGATCAACATACAGAAAGAAGATGGGAAAAAATATGTAAATCCTCACGGACCTATGGCACCATAACAAACTGTATAATATTCTTATCTTTGAGGTCCTAGAATGAGAGGAAAAGGCAAAGTTCATTTGAAGAAAAG
>NW_025793980.1:0-1227 GCF_021613505.1 Equus quagga | reverse complement strand
ATCTCACAGCCCTTAGAAGAAAGCAACCCAGCCAAAACCTTGATCTCGGACTTCTAGGCTGCAGAACTATGAGACACTACATTTGTTGTTTATGCCAAAAAAATTCTTTAACAAAAGCCATATAATAAAAATAAAAGATTAAATGGGAAATATTAAACCAAAAACAAAGGCTAAGGAAAAGCATTTCAGTTGAACATCAAGCTCAAAAGTTTCTAAACAGCCAAGATAAAAAAGAAAATCTAAAAAGTACTCACCTAGTGGGGTTGGCCCCGTGGCCGAGTGGTTAAGTTCGCGCGCTCCGCTGCAGGCGGCCCAGGGTTTCGTCGGTTCGAATCCTGGGCGCGGACATGGCACTGCTCGTCAGACCACGCTGAGGCAGCGTCCCAATGCCACAACTAGAAGAACCCACAACGAAGAATACACAACTATGTACCGGAGGGCTTTGAGGAGAAAAAGGGAAAAAATAAAATCTTTAAAAAAAAAAAAAAAAAAGTACTCACCTAGTAAAATAACAAATACCAATTTCTTCAAGCAAAAACACTTCCTACTACTAAACTCTTCAGAGAAATTATTACAAGGATTTTTATATATGAAGCATTGAATATCATGCATCTTCAACACAGTTGAAAGGAAGATTTCTAGAAACACTTCTTATATTCATTCTCAACAGATATAGAAAACATAACATTAAACCACAACCTAATTGAGGTAATTCCATAAAGAGTTAACAACGTAGTTCAAGTACTCAGTATCAGCCATCATGTATTGTATTATATGCACAATCTCAACAGTCCTTCAATATATATATCATTTTTCTCCCTTTTGGTAGCAGTGCCAGAGATGAGATTTGAAACCAGAACAGTCTTACTTCCAAGGCTCCAAAAATCACTACAATACATTCCTCTCAGTCATTCCTAAACTACAGATTCACATCTGTAACTATTATTAAATGTCTCCAACTAGATGTGTGACAAGTACTTTTAAACTAAGAACTCCTTTATCTTTACTCCTTCTCTCTCTCATCTAACCCCCCAAGGAGTTGGTTCACCAAGTCTCTCTCAAATGTGCCCCCTATATTTAATTTCCACTTGCCTAAATCAAGTCCTTAGCATTTCTCCCTTCAATTACTATAAGACGACTCCAAATTTCCATCCTTAAAAGCCAAATAAACTATTACAGCTATCTTTTTAAGACACAGATCTTATCACTTCACTTAGGACAGCCTAG
>NW_025793979.1:2275-6264 GCF_021613505.1 Equus quagga | reverse complement strand
GTGGGCTGGCACAGAGCCCTCGCCACCAGAGCCTGAGCCTGGGGTACATCCTCCTGTTGCTCCAGAGGAGCTGCCTCCTCCACGCTCAGCCCTCACACCAGCATCCAGCAGTAGCGCCCACCCTTCCCCAGTCTCTGTGCCCACCCGCCTTCTCAACAGGAGTGTCAGCATCCTTCTGTCCAGGCTCTGGGCTGCCGGCGAGGGGCAGAGGACTCCTGGCCTGTGCAGGCAGAACCTGGGTGTAAATGAGTCCCTGAGCAGGGCCTGCCTGGACCAAACACTGTCCTCTGGAGGTAGCATCCCAGGCCCATCTCAGCCCCCCACACAAGCCTGACCTGGGGCCTCCAACCTGGGCAGCCCTGAGAGTCCATGTCATGGGGCAGCGTGATGAATGCAGCAAAAGCGGCCTGAAATCTGGCTGAGAGCTGGGCAGACTCCAGGGAGCTGCTGGGGGGCTGCCGAGGGGCGGCCAGGAGGAGCAAACAGATGCCCAGACATCTCCGGGGGGCATGGCCACTGCCAACTCCAGGCTGAGAGAGGCAGCGGGGGGGGGGGAGTGGGGACGATTTGACAGGTGCCTGGTGTGAGCCTATCCATCCTGCCCGATTTCCACCTCCCTCACCCGAGCTCACCACGTCATGTCGGGCAGAGAATGTTCTTGCCATCAGCCCAGCGTACTCCTCCGAGGGGGGAGTGGAGGGGTCCTAAAATGCATCAAGCTCATCTGTGTACCCAGCACTGTGGCCCCATCCCCAGCATCTCCTGTCACCTCCACCCCAATGTGTCTCATCGGCATAATGAATCGTGTTTCACAAAACCAGGGACTCAGAGAGGGTAAGGAATGCACCCAGGCTGTACCTACCATACCCGGGGCTGCAGCCCAGCCGGGTCTCCAGGGACCCGCACAGCCTCCACAGCCTCCTCCCCTTCCTCTGCACTCTGGCCCCTCACCAATCAGGTCCTGGGTGGCCGGTGTCTCCACTGGGCCCCCAGGCCAAGGGTCACGGCTCTTCCAGGGACCCTGAAAATGTTTCATTTTTAACGTATTTTGAAATTAGAGGGAAAAACAGTAAAATAATAATGACTATATACCAATGAATCCAGCCTGGATCACATTTGCATTCAGGCCAATGCAGTCTTGAAACGTAATTTGTATTTAAAGTTCACGGGGCCCGTGAGAGTCATAATGCAGTCCCGGTCTCAATGCCCAAGCTTCGCTGAGCCCCTCACCTCTATGGGACACTCCTCTTTTAAGCGCCCCCAGCCCCCCAGCCTCAGGAGGAGGCTAATTAGACTCCGGGGTTGCAGGGCCGCAGCTCCCCCTCGGGCAGCTCCCACCCTGGCAGGAAGGAGCTGGGGTTGTCTAAGGAGCCCCACCTGGCTGCGGGAGGGAGGGAGGGGATGGTGGGGAGGGAGGTTCAGAAACAGAAGTCCCAGCTCGGGTTCCGGATGTTCTAAGGTGTTCAAAATATGGATGGGTTGCCCTCACCAAGGATCAGTTTGCATACAGGACTGAGGAGTTTTCTGGAAAGAAAGAACCCCAAGGGGAGAGTTTCACACCTTGTTTGGTTGAGGACAACAGCGGGCATGGAGGAGAGGAGAAGCGGGGGCAGTGGCTCTCCATCACCCTTTTATGTCCTGGTCTACGCCTTACGCGTGGTGCTTACCGGAGAGGGTAGTCAGCGGTGGCCCCTCGGCACAGGCCCCAGACGTGGTGGACCTCAGGCCTGGTCACACCCGCACAAAACCTTGGGGCGCTAGAGCATGGCCCCCGCGTGGCCTCGGGAGATGGCATCCCACTGAAACGTCCCCATGGACATGAACATGTTGGAAGATGTTCTCCCCCCTTCAAGGCGGCCCCAGCTCTGGCCAGAAAGAGAACAGCCCCTGCGGGTAGCCTCCCAGCAGAGAGGGGCAGGACAGAGGATGGACCCGCCTCTCCTGGGGCAGCTCTTTCCCTTCTGTCCCAGACCTGCCTCATCAAAGAGCTGTCCAGGGCGCGTGGTCAGGTTCCGGTTCCCAGGCCCACCCCATCACTGGGTCAAACCTCAGGGGAGGGGCCAGGACTGCATTTCTGACCCTTGCCCCCGAGGTGTGGGAAATGCTGCTCTATCCATCTTATCCTTACTCCTCAACACTCAGGGTGGGCACTTGATGTCTCCCATACAAAGTAGAGGAATATTGGCACAGACATGAGCTCAGGGCCAATCTTTCTCAAAATAAAGAAACTCAGAATCTACCCAATTCACTAACCAATTATTTCACTGCTGGTGGGAATGCAAACTGGTGCAGACATTATGGAAAACAGTATGGAGATTCCTCAAAAAACTAAAAATAAAAATACCATATGACCCCGCTTATCCCACTACTGGGTATCTACCCAAACAACTTGAAATCAACAATCAAAATAACATATGTACCCCTGTGTTCACTGTGGCACTATACACAATAGCCAAGACCTGGAAACGATCCAAGTGCCCATCCACCAATGACTGGATAAGGATGTGATGTATATATATACAATGGAATACTACTGAGCCATGAAAAAAGACAAAATCATCCCATTTGCAACAACAGGGATGGACCTTGAGGATCTTATGCTAAGTGAAATAAGCCAGACTGAGAAAGACAAACACCATATGATTTCACTTATATGCAGAATATAAACACATGGACAAAGAAAATACTTCCGTGGTTACCAGGGGAAAGGGGGTGGAGGGTAGGCACACGGGGTGAAGGGAAGCACTTATGTGGTGACAAACAAGAAATAATGCACAAGTGAAATTTCACAATGATGTAAACTGTTATGAATCTCAATTAATGCTAAATAAATAAAAACAAAACAATAAAAAGAAATCACTGTATGTCAGAATGTTTTCAGCTGAGAGAGAGAGATAATGGGATGCGGTACCAAACAACCAGAGGTGGAACGATGTCATCCAAGGCCAGGGTCTTCTTCCTGTCTCTGCTGGTGACACCTCCTCACCAGCTTCACCTTCATGCTAGGGCCCCTCATGGCTTCTGCTGGCCACTGCAGTTCCAACGAATCACTCCGGACATTACAATGTTCAGAAAGAGAAACATACTCTATCTCCGTACATTTCTTTCTTAGGAGAGAGGAAGCCTTTTCCAGGGGGCCCCAGAAGCCTTCCCCTAATGTCTCTGTGGCCAGAATAGGGTTATGTATTCAACCGTAACCAATCGTGAGCAAGAGGATCGGGAACTCCATGATTGGCCAAGACTAATCAGGATGTCCTGCTGGAACTGAGAATCTGGGGGACTGGGGGTTGAGGAGAAAACTGAGCAAAGCTGGGGGTTCTGTTTGTAAGAAAGTGGAAGCAGGCAACCAGCAGTGTCCGCTACACTGTAGTATGCAGTCTGGTTACTTGATTGTACAGAGACCTACGTATCGTATCTATATCCATATCTATCTTTATGTATAAAATAAGGAATTTGTCAATTTTTCTAAGAAAAAATTTAAGTACAAATTAAAAACTGTTACCCAACATCCATTAAAAAGTGTATGGAAACAAGCATTTGATGATTTGAGCTGGGGTGGAAAGGCCTGGGACTATGGGGAATAGGGCACCTGTTCTGAACCCTACCACCTTGTGGGGCAACAAGACAGAAGGAGCTAAAGCAACCGACTATATAAACAAAGGAAACTTTTTACTCGTGTGGCCAGAGTTCCTGGGCAATCACTATGAGCAGAGAACTGTGTCAAGGGCTGTGGGAGATCAGAAGATAAGGCACAGTCCCCTCCCCCTAAGAACTCCGCAGTTTAAGACACATATACAAATAATGATGAGTAAAACACATAAAAAGATAAGTGCCCAGAGAGATGGTGGAACAAAGTGTATGGAAACCCAGAAAAGGACACAGTCCTTCCATCTTGAAGGATCATGAGGAGGAGGACAGGGGATGTACCATTTCTAGTGTTAGCCTTGAAAGATGGGGAGATCTTTAATCAGTGGTGATGGTACAGGAGC
>NW_025793979.1:1712-2265 GCF_021613505.1 Equus quagga | reverse complement strand
CGGGTGGAGGCTGAGCTGGGAAGGGGGAATCCTCAGCCATGCCAGTGAGAGCGAATGGGGCGGGGGGGGGCGGTGATGGGACGAAGAAACTTCTTTCAGAAAGTGATTATTAAGCACTTCCTTGAGTCCAGTCACTCTATTTTGCTTGTTGCTGTAGACTATTCTGGGCATCTAAAGCTATGAGCCTTCTCAAACAAACAAAAAGCAAGCACATAAAGATCCACACATGATTTTACATTCAAGCTGGGGCTTCACAGAGCAGCCCCCCCAGCCTGTACCAGGGCCCCAAGTTAAGAGACTCAGCTGTGGAAGATATAAAGAGTGTGGGATCTGTAAAGCGCCATTACAGGGCACTAAATTATTAACACCAGATGAGTAGTAGAGGTAGTAACGGCTGAAGAACCTTAAAGGACGTTGTGATCAGTGTGAACTTTATGAAGAGGGTCAACTTAAAATGAGCGTGATAAGGGAAGGCAAGTCTGACAAAGGGTATGACCTGGGACCCTAGGTCTTAGGAGAGCCTCCAGTGGGTGGAGGAGGTCTGTGGCTTCTC
>NW_025793979.1:760-1687 GCF_021613505.1 Equus quagga | reverse complement strand
ACTTGAAGCCTCCCCCTCACTACAGCCTGGTTCGGAACCAACCTCCGGAAGCTCAGATACAGCCTAGCTTAGGGTTTTACCAGAGGGAAGAGGGTGATTCTGATAAGTCCCACTCAGAGATGACTGATGTTTGTTTCCAAAATAGTTTTGTGGGTTTTTTTAAAGAAAGGAAAGGCAGGGTATATACCCTACAATCCAGTTTAGCACACATTTCAATGCAATGAGAGACCTGGCCAGTGAACTTGCACCCGCTACGTGCAAAGAGTCACAGCCGATACGCCCTCAACTAGTCTGCTGAGATGAGGCTACTCTGCAACCGGACTGTTTATTCCTCTGTGGCCTCTCTTTCCGCCACTGTTTGGTTGTTCTGGAGCAATTTAAATTCCTAACAGGTAACCAAAGACAGGCAACCATAGTGCTGTACCAACCACAAGGAAACTGTTAAAAAGAAACAACAGGCCCAAAATGGAGTCACTTGTGCTAAGCCCCTCTCGGCAAACCAAGACTTAACACCAAACCCAACAGCAGTTTCAGCCTCTCCCAGGAGTGGAACTCTAAGCCAGTCAGTCTGAAATTTCCTGATCGGCACACTGTGGTAATCTGCCTGTTGGGACCCCCTGCTTTCCCCTAAGGAAAGGTCACCTTGCCTGAAGTAATGCACTCTTTCATCTTCCTTGTCCCGTCCCCCCTGCTGTCTATAAAAACCTTCCATTTTGTGCAGCTCCTTGGAGCTCCTTTCTACTTGCTGGATGGGATGGTTCCCGATTCATGAATCACTGAATGAAGCCAATTAGATCTTGGATCTTCAAGTTTACCCAGATGAATTTTGTTTTTTAACAAAATGAAGAATATTACATTAGCTGCTATAAAATAATTATAAAGCTAACAAGTCTGCAGCACTTACCATGTATCAAGCACTGTCTGCGT
>NW_025793979.1:0-750 GCF_021613505.1 Equus quagga | reverse complement strand
TGGAAAAATGGATCACGACATACATTTAACCTAAAAAAACAGCTGGCAAAACAGCATGTGTAGTATCATGGGCCTTACACAAATATTCTTTCCACCTTTTGTCAACAGATACAAACAATAAAATAGTTAAGTCATGGCAAAAGACTATGAGTGATTTCCAAGTTTTTCATTCTAACTTTATTGTCAGAAGTTTTGTTAGTTTGCTCTTGTTTATACAACAGGCACATAGCACTTTTACTGTAACAAAAACAAAATTCTTTTTTCTGTTGTTGCTAGGAAAGATTCACTCGGGGCTAACATCTGTTGCCAATCTTCCTCTTTTTCTTCTCCGCAAGACCCACTGCATAGTTCTATATTCTACTTGTAAGTCCTTCTAGTCCTTCCAGGCCCTCTAGCTGCCACACCATGGCTACTGACAAATGAGTGGTGTGGTTCTGAACTTGGGCCACCAAGTGGAGCATGATGAACTGTAACCACTAGCTCATCAGGGCAGGCTCAACAAAATTTTTTTTTAAATTAGCGTTTGCAAAAATACTTCATTTAGGCAGCCTAAGAAACGTATTTGAAAAAGTCTGTTCCCAAGATATGTATACAAATCACAAAGCACATAAGGCTTAGGAATCTCAGCCAAAGTAAGAAGTGAAAGACAAAAATGTCTCCAGGACTATTTTTCTAAATGCTCCTCAAAATTACTTGGTATTTTCAAGAGTGACAAATGTTGGAGAGGCTGTGGAGAAAAAGGAACCCTCA
>NW_025793978.1:4130-5550 GCF_021613505.1 Equus quagga | reverse complement strand
CCTCCATTTCTAATTGCATTTTCCAATAAAAGGACCAGAGCTCCTTGGAGAAGTGCTGGAGCAGGAAATAGGCAAGATAAGTCTGGAGTACCCTACAGAGCTCAAGAAAAAAGAAGGTGATGGGGCTGTGTCAAAGGGGCATAGGAGCCAACTGGAAAAACTCCCTGTGACCAAAGCTGGAACAATTTGAGCAATAAAATAAATAAAGTAGTAGTATTGAGTAATAACCCAAAGTATAAAATAAATATCCATGAGTCACTGTTATAAATTATTGAATAAGGAAATGAGACAGAATAGACAAATATACCATATTGAAGTATTCTAAATAATTTATGTAGACACTCCACACTCAAGGAAGTGGGGCATAAATGCACACTCCTTAAGTGTGGGCTGTGCATAGTGACTTCCTTCCAAAGAGAACAGTTTGAAAAGAGTGAAAACATAGTAAGTTGACAGTGGAGAAATCTGACAAACACTACCTCATCCAGGTGATCACAGTCAACAGAGATAAGTCATGCTGATAACAAGTCCCTCTGGTATGATGTGATGAGAAATGGCACTTTACCTCCATGGTCTTCCTCCCAAAAACCCATAACCCTAGTCTAATCATGAGGAAATTATCAGAGAAATCCCAATTGAGGGACATTCTACAAAATACCTGACTAGTACTCGTCAAAACTGTCAAGGTCATCAAAAATAAATGTCTGAGAAATAGTCAGAGCCAAGAGGAGCCTAAGGAGACGTGGTGACGAAGTGTAATGTGGTGGGATCCCCAGGTGGGATTCTGCAGCAGAAAAAGGGTATTTGGTAAAATTTATGTAAATCTAAAAAAACATGAACTTTAGTTAATAACAATAGAAGCATCAGCATTGACCTTCTAGAAATACCAAACTACTAAACTCAGATAATATCATGAGTTATCACCTCTTTTGCCTTCATTCTTCCCTATGCCCTTCCCTTTGCTTGGAGTTTCCAACCTCATCACCACCTCTTCCTCATAATTCCTTGACGTCTCCTCTCTGTAGTCTTCCTTGATTTTTCAGGCAAATTTAAGGTCTCTGTCCTCTGGCTCCCTTTGAACTTTGCACACACCTCCAGAATAGCAATTGTCTCTTTGTCTTACAATGCCTGCCTCCTCTAGGATACTCTTCCTCGTGGACAAAGATTATGTTTTATTCACCTTCATGTCCCAGTGCTACACAGAACATGACAAATAGAAGACTCTCTAGTTTACTGAATATTTCCTATCTTTCTTCATCTTTCTACTTTATTGTGGTCACACTTACCCCCTAAAATAGTCTAGATGTTCCTTGAATGTCCCAAGCAGGCTTCCACCCCTGGGTATTTATACTTAAGTATTCTTGGTCCAGATGGCTCCCTTCATCACATCGTTCAGGTCACTGCTCAAATGCCACCTCAT
>NW_025793978.1:0-4120 GCF_021613505.1 Equus quagga | reverse complement strand
TGGTTATGGGGAATGAAAGTAAATGAGGCAACTCTTGCTTCCCAGACCCCCACTATTGGGGGGCATGCGGATGTAGTAGTCTCTGATTTAATGAATATACTGCATTTAAAAAGATAGCACCCCATCTTTGCCTTTGGTTGTCATTTCAGCTTTAGTAGGCCATTCCAGCACTCTATGAAGTTGGCTGTTTCCAGAAAGTGTGGTATCTGATTCAACAATGGTCAGAGGCCCTGCAACTCCAGCACCTCCTTTGCTCTGAACCGAATCCCCCTTTTGGGTGCTATGTTGTGTGGGATTCTATGTTTATGGACCAGAATTTCCATAAGGGCATGGACAATAATGCTGACTGAGGCTCTGCAGGCAGAAAAGACAAACCCATACCTGGAATGGATATCTAAGCCTATAACAATGAACCACTGACCCTTTCAAGATGGAAGGAGTTCTACGTAGTTTATTTGTCTCAAGGTGGCTGGTGATATACTGGGGGGATAGTGTCATATCAAGATTAAGCATTGATATCTGTTGCTGGGAGATTAGAAAATCAGAGCAGTAGTGGTTGTATCAGCCTTGGTAAGTAAGAGTCCACGCTGTTGGACACATACACAGCCTCCATAGCCATTCATGGCGTAGACATCCAATGCATATGCTTATCATGCCAGTTCCAGTGGGATGGTGAGGAAGGCCAGCTAGCATCAATCGGTGGAGTCATTTTGTCTACTTGGCTATTCAGTTCTGATGTCATTTTACTACTTACTTATTTTGTGCCACTTCCATGGTGGATGTTTTCTGGTGGATGTTAAGACATGATATAAAAATTTTCACATTCACCGTTCACTCCCATACGTCCATTCACGTGCCTGCACTCCAGACATCCTTGACTTTAATCTTCCAACTCTTTTCTTTCCAGGTCCATGACCAGCCAGTCACTTGTCAATGTTCAAGAATATATATATATATATATATGTTCTTAGCTCAGGCCACTTCTCTTTCCATACTAGATGTGTATTATCAGTGCACTGATCACAGCTCCACACATTGGGAAGATTTTCTCTCTCCACTGTCTCTCAAGGCCACTTTTAAATATGGTGCTATAATACACTTGCTGTACATTTTTGGCTTGAACACATGTACCAAGCAAGTTTATCTATAAATCAAGCTAGGGCTTTTTCTTCCTCCTTCAGCTAGTCATATGTCCTGCCCAATACGACCATAGATGAAAGACGTGGGAGAGGCACTGGGGCAATTGTGCTGCATGCCCTGGAGGGTCTAGGCTAACTGATCACATCATTTACTTATGAACTTTCGTTGAGGTTGAGTTCAATTTCAGGTGCATTATTTCCATTTTACAATAGACTAGTGCTAGGCTCACTCAATTTTATGACTCAGCAGGTCCAAAAGCCAAGCTCATAACAGTTCAGAGTAAAAATCCACAGAGGTACCCATCCAGCTATCTCCATCCTGTGTTTCAGGGTTCCAGATTTTCCCAACCAGGGTCCTCTTACCATAGCATAACAGATCTTCTTTGGCTGAGCATTTAAACCTATCTGAGGCTGTGAGACTCTATCAAATCCTGTCTTCTCCACTGTGTCTGCCCTTCCTCTGTAGGAGATAAGGAACATTTAGTAAGCTATCAAAGAAGCCCTTTGACTCAGTTTCTCATTAGTCTTTTTCAGGGTTTTAATACAATTTAGCAATAACCAGTGGACTTGTTCTCCTTGTAGGCATTGTTCACTCCATATTTTTCTAATGTCTGAATCATTGCACCTGCAAGGGAATTCACTCCCACCAGGTCTTCCTCACCACCATAACCATCAGGGAAATCTTCAGCAAATGGGCCTCCACCTTGTGCTAGGCACTGTTCATGATCCAAATATCACAATGATTGAAGTCTCCTTTGCCTGTGGAGTGGTCGGTCACTTCTAAGCCCCATCTGTTTTCTCTAACAATTCTTGATACTAACTATATTAGTTTGATTCCTCCAAAAACATATGCCAAGACAGAATTACACATGCAAGAGGTTTATTGGAGGAAACACCTCTTAAAAATAAAGGGACCGGATCTGGAATAGACAGGGAGGACCTTCAGACTGTGATACAGGTCTGACTCCTACAAAAAAGGGAGGAGCAAGAAAGGAGTATTGAACACAAAGAATCTCAGTTTGCAGCATGGTTCTAGGAAAGTTTCCACCAGGCTGATGGGGAGTATGCATTCCAAAGTTGCCCATTAGAGGAGTCCTGCATCCTTCAGGAAAGGACTAGCATGAGTAACCCTAGCACTCAATCATTGGCTGGGAGGATCTTGAACTTTGATGTCCCAGTGCAAATGCAATAGCAGATCCAAAGGGATGATATATGAAGTTATACATGATACTTTGTTCCCCATGTAGGTTCTCTTGAAGGAGACCTGAGTGACACACTTCCATGGATGCCACAAATGGCACATCAGGAGTACAATCATAGTCTCTGCTCTTGGCAGATTGAACATACAATAGTGGCTGGAGCCAGATAGGCCTTGATAAATGGAATTCCATGTTTTTGAGCCCACACATAATCATTTTCCATGCCACTTAGCGTCTCATTCCACTGAACAATGACAAGGGTGTTTGGTAAAAGAGGTTTACATCTATAAAACAGATAATTCTGTCCTAAATACTAAGATTCTCTTCTGCTAAGGCTGCCTTTTGCTCAGAATTCACATGGGACACAAATATTTTTACACTCTACAACCATTCTGAGACCACTATCCATACACTTCTTCCTCAGATTTCTATCTCACCAGCTATCCAATTGCATTCAATAAAAGTAAGATTTCCTTTCATCTCTGTCCTTCAAGCCCACCCATGAGTGGGATTATAGTATTACAGATGTCCACTTTTGGGTGGTGCTAGCATATTGTGAAGAACAGTCTACAAACCAGGCCTAATATCTTTTCCTCAGTCAACTTGTCATAAGAAATTCTTGATGAGGCCATAGGTGAAAGCTGAAAAAGATGAGGCAGTGTAGCAGAATTAGGAGCCATGGTAATCTGAGCCACTTACTAATGCCATTGACATATGTCTTCAAAAAATGCTCATGCCTGACCTTATACATACCACTCCTACTCCTATGCATACCCAGATTTATGGTTTTGTAGGTCAAGCAACATCCACTTTATGATGGGCATTTCAGGTCACACGGTAACTTAGTGGTCCATGGTCAAATACTTATAAGTCCCAGTAAAATACTAATAAGTCCCAGTAAAAAGTCAAGAGCCGTTTCTCAAAAGGAGCATATCTGCAGAGTACGGAAAGACTTTGCTCCCAGATCCTAAAGATCTGCTCTGTAATCCACCTATGAGGCTCGCCTCCCAAAGGTTCAATAGACGCATTAAGCGCCACTGAATCGACTGTGTCATACAACCAAAGAGGAGGGCAGCTTTCATAGCAGCCTGGACCTGTTGCAGAACTTTCACTTTTTCAGGCCCTATTCAAAATTGGAAGTCTTTTAGACTAATCAGTAGATTGGTCTAGGCTATAACAACACACCCGTATAAGGCATAAGTTGCCTCCAAAATCCAGTGAGGCATACTTGGCATTGTGACTCTTTCTTAATGGTGGGAGGGACCAGATGTAGCAACTTGACCTCCATCTCAGAAGAGATATCTCAACTTGTCCCAGACCAGGGAAACACAAGAAAGGTCATTGAAGGAGTAAACCCCTAAACTTTTCAGAGATTTATTTCTCATTCTCTGGTACATATGGTCTTACAAAGTTGTCTAAACTAGTTGCTATTTCGTGCTCCCCTGAGCCATTCAGGTAGTGGATCCATATGATGTCTTGTAGAATGGAGAGGCAATCAATTTTCTGTGGAATAGAATAGGACAGGACTGGAGAGCTGATATATCCCTGAGGTGAAACAATGAAGGTATATTTCTGGCCCTTAAAGATGAAAAAAAAAGCATCAGGTAGTCTCTGCTAACAGGTATATAGAGGGAAAAATGACTTTCCATATCAATACCCAAATCAAATGTCAAGGAATTTGCTGAATTACTCCAGCAATGAAACTGTATCTGAAACAGCAGCTGCAATTGTACTCACCATCTGATTCTTCACAATAATCCTTTGTCATTCTTAAAAAGCCAT